>NC_056747.1:348577720-348726061 GCF_019279795.1 Protopterus annectens | reverse complement strand
AAGTATGTCAACTTAGTTTTGGCCAGATGGGAAGAGCTTTATATTTTTGGTAACATTGACTCTTGAGTTATAATTATAATAATTTATTATTCTTTAAACGTTTTATTGACTATGTTTTTTTGCTATGGAATAGTAGTGCTGCTCATTCAGCTTTATTCATTGATTGCATGAAAATGCTCAATTTTTAGTCTTTAATTTGACTTGGGATAAGAGTAGCGCGAACTTTTTGGATATTACTATCAGTGCATCAGACACTGGCTTTCGCACCACTATCTTTAGAAAAAATGTACAAGCAACAGGCTATGCGCATTCTCAGAGTATGCATCCCAGGTATAAATTTAAAGGCACTATTTATAGTCCGTTCCTGTGAGCAAATAGACTTAATACAAATGGTAGTGAATTCCTTAGTGACTTGGTTTCTAAGACTAAAGATTTTCAAATGAGGGGTTATGATTCGAAAATTTTGAATAATATGATAACAGAAGTTACTTAGACGTGCGGATGTGGGTCGGCCTTATTTAAAACATAGTTCTGTACATACATTGACTGTTAGAGGTGAAAATTTGCAGAGACCACCTGTTAGATATTTAATGAAATATAAATCGACATATGAATGGTATTAAACAGATTGTTAGTAAATACTGGCCTATTCTAATGTCTAATTTGACATTAAGAATATTTTAGGTTCTAGACCATTTTTTGTACATGAGAAAGAGAGAAATCTTAAACAACTATTATGTGATAACGATTTGCCACGTAATAATACATTTATAAATAGTAGAGGGACACATCCATGCCATCATTGCAGTTTTTGCAATATTATTAATACTGATTTGATTTTTGAACATCCAATTTCCAAAGTTAATTTTGAATTTAGAACTTATGCCACTTGTCAAAGTGAAAATGTGATTTATTTAGCTAACTGCATTGCTTGTTCTAGTTTTTTATATAGGTAAAACTAATTTAAAGTTGAAGCAGCACATATGTTCACATTTGTATGAGATTCGTAGAGGAGTGGAAAATAATGCATTATTTAAACATATACAATCAATGGGACGTGAGCATTCTTTTAAGTTTAGAGTAATCCATTTAATAAATATAGGAACAAGGAGTGGTGATGTTAAACTTCAGACTGAACTTGCAGAATGCAAGTGGATTGATTATTTTCGAGCATGTGTCACCCTGGGGTTGAATTTACAGAATAGTTTGAAACCAGTACTTAAACATAAATGTGAATGTATGATGTGAATGTATTTGAATGTTTTTATAAAAATATTTTCTATGAAAAAATAATCTTTATGAATATATTTTTTATGTTTGTATGCATGTTGTTTACCAGGCTGTTTTGTATTACTGTATTATTGTTTTGTTTACAATGCTGGGTGGGAACAGTAAGAATTTGTTAGTTTATGACATCATTTTATTGTTTAATTGATTTTTGTTGCTGATTGGATAGTTTGCATTTTTATAGGTTCATAGGTAGGTACTAGGCTATCTGCCTGAAGACATTTATAAACCTAGCCAGAATGTGTCGGCTTTCGCTGCCCCCTTAGATTAGCTCCCTGTGCCACTGCCCAGCACAGCCACTGTAGTGATCCCTGGGGTAAACTTTCTGTTTCCCATCCACTCGTCAAGGTTTCTCTTGAAGAGGGTTAGCGAGAAGCTCTGCCTAATGTAGATTGGAATCTTGTTCCAGAGCATGGGAAGTCTCTGGGACAGGAATCTATCTCTCCAGCACATCCTATTTATTGTTGTGGTGAGGTTTAGATCCCTGGAGCGTGTGGCTCAAAGGGATATGGTTTTCTTTAGGTGGAGCATGTCTATCAATTCTGGGTTGGACATGGCCTTGTATGTCGGCAGAGATCACCTCTGAGTAGGCGGTATGCAACAGAGTACAGCTGGAGTTCCTTCAGTCGAGCTGCATAGGGCATCTGCTTGAGGCCAGTGATCCTCTTGGTGAGGTACTTCTGTGGTCTTTCCAGTTGTTGCAGGTGTTGTGTACGGTACATCCCCCAAATGGGGCATTGTACTCTATGACGGGTCTGATGAGTGATGCGTAGAGGGGCCCAATGACCTCTTTCGATCTGGATGCAAACCCTTTTGTGATTAGGTGGGCCACAAAGAAGGATTTTCTAACCACTTTGGCAATGTAATTATCGAAGGAGAGGTTACTATCTACTTGGGTCCCCAGATCCCTTATTACACCTTCCATATTTAGGGGGCCACCACCTATGTGGTAGTTTGTGGGTACTTTGTTTTTTCCAAAGGGGATGACTATGCACTTTTTGGCATTTAGCTTGAGGCCATGGTTTTGACAACAGGTATCTGTCTCAGTGAGAACCTTTTGGAGGATGTCTGTGTCAGCCGGAGAGTCAATTATAGCTCGTAGTTTGCAGTCGTCTGCAAACTTGGTCAGCCATAGTCCTCCTGTGCTTGCCTGTACCTCTGAGAAGTATATGCCGAACAAGAGGGGTCCTAGGACTGAACCCTGGTGAACGCCACTTGTAATCGATTTAGAGTCAGACCTAGCTCCCACAACTCTTACCATGTGGGTTCTGTCCGTGAGCCAGTTGGCAACCCATCTCGTGACGTAGGGGTTTATGTTCAGGCTGGTGAGCTTGTCTATAATACCTGAGTGGGGAATGGTGTTGAAGGCCTTTGCAAGATCTAAGTAGGCTGTGTGGACCAACTTTCCCTCTATAGCCTTGGTAACGGTCTCAAAGTCCACCAGGTTTAGGAGGCATGATCTGCCCTTAAAGCCGAACTGGGTAGGGTCCAGTGTTTGGAGATTCCCAATGTCTCCATTAATGAGATCCATGATGATGCGCTCCATAGCTTTGCAGACCTAGCTAGTCAGGCTTACAGAGCGATAGTTCCCGCGGTCCATTGTGGCTCCACCTTTGTGGAGCGGAATAACCGTTGCTGTGCACCACTCTGTGGGCACATAGCCTGTGGAGAAGCTGAGTTTAAACAGTGTGTTTAGGTGAGGGGTTAGTTCATCTTTGAGTTTGTGTAGGACGCAGCCTGGGACACCGTCTGGTCCCACTGTTGCTGTGTTTTTGGCTTTGGAGAGGGCTGTTTTAACCTGAGTGTCTGTGATTTCAGGGGCACTACATTCTTCTGGTATAGTTATGGGCCCTCTTGGGGGTGAGAGGGGGGTGAAGTTCGCACTTAACCTGGCTGCCAGGATGTTGGCTATATCAGTGTGTTTTGTGCCATTCTGCACGAACTCCAAACAGATCTGAGAATTGCCACTTACATTCTTGACATAGCTAAAGAATGCCTTGTGGTTATCTTTGGAGTCCATGGCAATTTTTCTTTCGAAGCTAGCCTTGGACGATTTTATGAGGGAATGTAGTTTCTTGCTGATACTGATCAGGGATGTCTTCCCTTCTTGGGATTTTACTCTTTTCTGTACTAGTTTCCTCCTCCTATTGTATAGCTTTGCTTATGGCAGGGGTCCACCAGACTGGTTTCCTTTTCTTGGAGGAGTGAGTCTTGGTTTCGTTTGGGATAGCACGATCCATGCATTCTTGTAGGTGCCCGTAGAGTGCATCAGCAAAGGATTTTGCAGCTAAGACAGCTTTATCTTTTAGCATGGGGGCTTTGAAACTTCCCACCTCGGTCTTAAGTAACGTGAAGTTTGCTCTTGAAATGTTTTTCACGGTGGTTTCTTTGACCAGGGGTGGTGGCGGAATGTGGATATCCAGAGTGACTAGTTTATGGTCAGATCTAACCAACGAGGGTTTGACGTCGGGTGTGGAACACTGGTCGCCCATGTTGGTGATGACTAGGTCCAATATGTTGTCACCTCTGGTGGGGGTGTTGACCAGTTGATCCAGGGCATTTGAGTTTATAAATTCTAGGAAATGTTGGGCAAGGGAGTTTGTACTTGAGTAGTTCTCCCAGTTAATGTTTGGGTAATTGAAATCACCCAATATCAGGGTGTTTGGTAGGACCTTTAGGTCTCCCAGTGTTTCCAGGAATGTGGAGTGGGGGTCCTGGGACATGGTGGGTGATCTGTAGCAAGCTACAATTTGAATAGCAGTTTTGCCCGTTGTTAGTTGCACGTGGATGATCTCTGAAGCATAGTGCTATGCCACTAACCTGGAGGTGTGGGCATCCTTGATGAATATGGATACTCCCCCACCTTTTGGACTTTGGTCTGTGTTTTGTGGCCGAAATGTATGGCATGAGTTGTAGCCTGGTAGTGCTGGGGTGCTCTCTGGAGCCTTAAACCAGGTTTCTGTTACTGCACAAATATCGATTTTCTCCATACTGAGGAGTGCCTCGAGAGCAAGCATTTCGAGGTTTAGACTTCTGGTATTGAGTAGCATTACACTCAGTTTTTTGTTACTTGTGCTATTTATGGAGGTGGGTTTATCTTTTGAGCCTTGCCTAAAAATGGCACTATGGGGATGGCAAGAGCCTTGGCCAGTATTCGAAGGCCTAAGGGTGACAGGTGCAAGCAGTCTCTAGCGAAGCAGTGTGGCTTGTCGAGCATGTCATCCCAGGCTGACAGACACTGGATCCCCCTTTGAATGATACCAGAAGCTTAGCAAATTGTTGAAATGGATAATTTTTTCTCTATACTGTGGTATCATTCTTGGTGAGAGCAGGATGCTACTCAGGGTCATACCGGCCTGGGCTACGTGATCAGAGAGCTCCTCCATGTCTCTTTCCATGTAGTCCAGGGAGGTACGGTTCAGGTCATTCACACCAACATGGACAATGACAGAGTCATATTTGTACTTGTTCTGGAGTGACCTGAGTGCTTCTGTTATGTGGCGGATCCTGGCATCCGACAGGCAGCTAACAGTAACCCTTCTCCTTGTTCAGCCTAGTGAATGGGACGTCAGTGTACCTGACTATAGCGTCAACTATTACTAGTGTGTTGGGTATGTTATTTTGCCTTAAGTGCAGTGATTGCATGGCACACTGGTTTTGTGAAGTATGTGTTTCATGGTTTGTGTTGTGGGAGGTCTCTGTTGCTTTTGCAGATTTTTATTTAGAGCCTCCGAGTATGTTTTTGTGTATTTATTTGTGTTTTTTGCCAGTGCTGGTTTCATAGGTCTATGTGAGACTGGTGGTGTGATGCAAGTATTTCCCTTCTCCTCTTGACTGCCTGGTCCAAGTCTTGGGTTGAGAGAGCTTAGCCTCCAGTTTGGCTGTATAACTGCATCTCTCGCATGTATTAGTGTTTGGTGGAAGGAGGAGAGGGTTGTCTGTGTACATGAGGCAATTGTAACACTGCCTCAAAATGCCCAGCTTCACCAGTTGGACTGGAGAGTACATCTGAAACTGCCCTTTGGACATGCCTGGATAGGTACAGTGAACTGTTTTACTGATTGGCTGGTAAGGTCGAACAGAGAGCCTTGCCCTTCTCTACAGTACTGGGAGGTCTAGTGCTAAGGTTTATTAGTGCTTGCTACGAGTCTTGAGCAAGTGCCGGGATGAGAAGTGAATGGTTTGATTGCTTAAGTTGAAAGTTTGTCTAGTTCCAAGGGAAAAATTGAAGAGTAGACTTTGTGGAGCTGGGAATAGTTATACCCTAGCTAACCAGCTCTGCCCGGCGCGCAAAACCACGCAAATGCGGGTTTTATAGCAGTGAAATGAAAGACAGAAATTAGCCTAAAATGGTCAATGAACTACTAATTTCTGGGCTGAAACCAGTCCTCCAGAGACAGATAGGCTGCTCAAAGCTCCCTCTCTCATAGTGAACAGAGGAACTTCCTTCTATCCAAGTAAAGTATGGGCAAACACAGAAACTTTTAACACAGGCCTGAATTCAGCACTAACCTGAAAACTGGACTATACTAGCTGAGAAAGGTGGGAAAACAAGTATATATATATATATATATATATATATATATATATATATATATATTTCTTTTTTCTTTTTTTTTTTTCCTTCAGAAAATAAAGTGGATACAGTAAAAAAAAAACACTTTAAATCCACAGAAATGGCTATCACACTTGTGTGTGTAGCCTACAACAGTTAAACAGGTAATTTAAATACAAAAACGACTTTGTTAAAGTGCAGGCAGCTCAGCTGCAGAGCTCTACAGCAGCAGAGAGACAAAAGAGAGACTTTGGAGTGATTAAGTATAATTTTTCTGCATTTTCTTGCTGCTTTTAGGTAATTCCACCTAAAACGCCGATTTTCTAGAGTTTCTGTGATTTAAAAAACTTGTTTCAGCTACATATTGTACTTATTTTACTGTCTGCACTTTAACAAAGTAATTTTTGTGTTTAAATTACCTGTTTAACTGTTGTAGGCTACACACTCAAGTGTGATAGCCATTTCTGTGCATTTAAAGTGTTTTTTTTTTTTTTTATTGCATCTGCTTTATTTTCTGAAAAAAAAAACTTGTTTTCCCACCTTTCTCTGCTAGTATAGTCCAGTTTTCAGGTTAGTGCTGAATTCAGGGCTGTGTTACAAGTTTCTGTGTTTGCCCATACCTTACTTGGAGAGAAGGAAGTTTCTTTGTTCACTGTGAGAGAGGGAGCTTTGAGTAGCCTATCTGTCCCTGGAGGAGTTGTTTCAGCCCAGAAATTAGTAGTTTATTGGGCATTTTGGGTTAATTTCTATTTCTTTCATTTCCCTGCTATAAAACCCGCATTTGCAAGGTTTTTGGACTAGTATACAGCTCAGCAAGGTCTTGCCTGGTGCCCTGCAGAGTTCTACAGCAGCAGAGAGACTTTGGCGTGATTAAGTATAATTTTTCTGCATTTTCTTGCTGTCTTTAGCTAATTCTATCTAAAACGTCGATTTTCTAGAGTTCTGTGATTTAAAAAGCTTGTTTCAGCTACATATTGCACTTGTTTTACTGCCTGCACTTTAACACAGTTATTTTTGTGTTTAAATTACCTATTTAACTGTTGTAGGCTACACACTCAAGTGTGATAGCCATTTCTGTGCATTTAAAGTGTTTTTTTTTTATTATATCTGCTTTATTTTCTGAAAAAAAAAACAAAAAAATACTTGTTTTCTCGCCTTTCTAAGCTAGTATAATCCAGTTTTCAGGTTACTGCTGAATTCAGGGCTGTGTTACAAGTTTCTGTGTTTGCCTATACCTTACTTGGATAGAAGGAAGTTTCTCTGTTCACTGTGAGTGACGACTCACTTAACTTTTTTATGCATTGAGAAAGAGCAGTTGCTTGAAAGTTTTAGATCAGGAGTCCATGCAGGTGCTGTTAAATTCGTTCATCTTTTTTGGGGCTCTTAAGCATGTTGGAACAAATGCAGATCAATTCAGTCACATTATGCGAACTTGAATTCCTAACATTCAAGTCCATTAAGGATTTGCTTTCTAAACCTCACCATACCTTTTTGCTAGATGTACAGGCTTCACAGCAGCACTGATGCCCTAAAAAGAAGAACCCATGAAGCAAGCGATTGCTATTACAAGGTAATAAAAATACGTCTTTACAGAACGGCTTCTAAGACATGCTTTCTAAACTAATTCAGCACTTTTCCAACACTGAGCCATGTCAAGAGCAGAGCTGTAGGAAAAGTGGTCGGATGGGTTTGCTGGCCCTGGTGCTAAGGTACAACAACTGTAGAAAATCTGCATCTATTTATACTTATATATATATATATATATATATATATATATATATATATATATACACACACACACACGCACATATATATATATATATATATATATACACACACACACACAGAAAATCACCCTGAAAATACAATCAAAGCCTGATAAGGTTTGACAATGATTATTCTTCCAGAATACTAGAACAAAGGAAAAAAGTCTGGCCAATAATAAAACTGTTGAAACAAAACAACATTAAAGCACAGCTGGCCTTTCCAGCCAAGATAAAAATAATTTTTGCCAACGAGATGAAAACTTTTAATGACTTAGAAGAAGCTACAACACTCATCAAAAACAACAACGTAGTGTCTTTCCAAGAAGAAAAGGAATGGATGGTCCCTACTCTTAAAAATAATAAGAAACAAACCCTTGGATTGATGCTATAAAGAAGAAACAAAAAACTGATTACAAGATAGCTGTCCCAAAAAAAAAAAATAACTCTTACAACTACATCTCTCAAAGTATTAACTGATATGGTACATCACTTGTCATCTGTTTTTTTTTTTTTTTTTTTAAATAAAAAGAGTTTTTTACACAACTGAGAAACAGTAATGATTTATTCAGAATGTTCAGAGTCTCCAGTAATTCTTTACAAAGTTAGTTCAAGATGGGTTACTATTTACATTATATATAAGCCAAACAAAGCAACATATAATACAAACACAGAAGTTTCTATTCCCCTACTTAAACTCAATGAAGACTTATCTTGTTCATTTTTCATTGATTTTACTGATAATAATTTAAGTAATTAACTAATTCAACAAGATACCATTCATCAGAGTTCAGAATCAAATGTAACAAATTATCATCATATAGAACAGCAGTAACAGTAGTATTTTTGAAAAATAAATGTTGTCATGGGGACTAATGCCTTCTTCAGTTAAAGTATGATTTAGAAATGTCATGTATATCCTAGTTATATAATAGTTGCAAGCTCTTAGTACAAATGTCATTACTCTGTCTAAATATAGTTAACAATTATGGCAGGTATCACAGCTATGAGTGCTGTTTGATCAATCCTGATATGGTGTGCATGGATGCAGCTGTATCTGGCAGCTAGTACAAATGTCACTATTATTCTGTCTAAACATAGTTAATAGCAATTATGGCAGGTATCATAGTTTTGAGTGTTGTTTGATTAAGCTTGACATGGTGTGTGTGGATGCAGCTGTGTCTGACTGGTGTTGTATGCTGCCGTTTTCATCTCCGGGAAGCTGTGGGTTGCTGCTTGTGATCGAGGTTTACTGATGCTTGTGCATTAGGAAGAGACATTTGGTGTTATAGCCTGGATCCAGGGGAAGGGGGTGGATAAAACTGTGATTTAGGATATTTGGGCAGTGAATAGTTTGTTTATACATCTGCTGAGTGAGAGATGGGAAGGCTGGAAGAATGTGTTATCTCTTGTTGTGGCGGCTTGTTAGGAGGTTTTTTTTTTTTTTTAATCTGTTTGTTCTCCGTTCTTTTCCTGGCTGCTGCCTCACTGAAAGGGAGGGAATTCCGGCTTGAAGTTGCAGTGAAGTGAAGCTTTGCTTCAGGTGCATCACGAGCCTCTGGTATGCAGTACACAGACACTAACAGAAACGGACACTCCTAGGTTGCTATGGTAACAGAGACAGAGGGACGGATAATGCTTTACGGCTCTGAGGAGCATCCGAGATGATTCTTGGCAATGAAATCTTTGGTTTAAAAAAAAAAATAACAAAAGGGCTGTTTTAAACCACATGTACACATATTGATGGTCTCCCAACACTTCATTTAGCTCATTACGCTGATTCTTGATTAAAAAATAAATAAATAATAAGCGCAATTTTATATTTAAAATGTAGTGGAATTCTGAGTTATTGTGAAAGAAAAGAAGCACTTGGTCTTGTGCAGTACCTTTTGCAGGGGTCTGGGAGGTGAGCTTGCAAGGATGTTTTGAGCATATGTGGATAGCTGCTTCTAGGGGTGTTTGGGGTTGCCGGGAAATTCTAGAGAGTCATCAGACTTCCTTCGTGGAAATATCTGTGGGAATGGAAGGTGTGTTTAGTGGTTCACTGGCAGAGTGGCCACTGCATGGAACAGGATGGTAAAATGGAACAGGACAAATATTTGTTTGGATATATTAAGAACAGCCTGGAAACACCACATGAACTAATGAATGGTATTCTGGCAAAACTGGATGGGCATTGTTGCCCATGCTTGAAGTACTGATATGTGTGTATGTAAGGATGGAAATATAAAATAATGTATGGTTTAGTAAATCTAAACATAAAACATATAATCATCATATAAGATGAAGCAGTCTGCTGAATTTAGATATTAAAGATAGGATTTAATAACATGGGCTTGTGTATAATAACACTACTGTCTTAAACTTGTCATGAATGACATACACTACATTGAACATCGAGGTGGTAATAATATTTACACCTAATGTTTATAATACAATGTATTTTACTGGATATATCAGAAGTTATATTTCATTGTCTGCTAGCATTTAAGTAATCATTTTGTTTGTTGCTAATTTACTTAAAGCATCAAGTTTGTTTTATGTGAACATTGATGAAAGTTGGTGCATTTTAATTATCAGTGCATCCCCCCATTTCCTATATATAAGGATTTTCATATCTGTCATTTCTTATTATATATGATAAATAACTGGGTGCTATAATCTTTTACTGAGGTTTTATATATGATGCATCCTACTTTATTATGACTGAATTGCTGGTCTTCTATCTTTCATGTAAATATTAAATGCTTATAGAATAAGTAAACATTGTATTAGAATTATGTCTAATCTACAATAATACTATATATGTTCAAAATAACAAATATTGCTTATTCCTATTACAAATATTCTCCATATGATAATTCAATTTATGGAGCTCAGATGTCCTGGATTGTCAAAGTATGAGTGATAATCTGATGGACTTAGGTTTATCCATCAAATTAGGAATGATTTTCATTCCATGGCTAGTGCAGATCTTAGTTTTAACATTTATTAATTTAAATTCGTTATTTCACAAAAAACATTTTTAGTATGCCTGACCACGATATTACTTTATTGGTAAACACTCAAAGTATAAAACTGATAATTTCCTTTAAAAGCTCAAACATATACTTTACAGTTATCAGAGGAAAATGTTTAATAGTCACAATAAAACAAAAAATACATAGTCTAAATAACCTAAGATGGATTTAACTTTATCTTTAAATACCAATGGCTTAAACAATCCTAGGAAGAGATCAAATCTATTGAAATATTTAAAACTGAAAAAAGCACAAATTGTCTTCCTTCAAGAAACTCATTTCAAAACAAATGACAATTACAAATGGAATCCTACGGAAAATATGACATTGGCCCAATCCACTTATAAGACAAAGACAAAAGTGGTAACAATTTTATGGAAAACAAATGTGATTAACCCAGAAATCATTTATAAGTATGAAGATAAAGAAGGCCGTATGGCATTAACAATAGTTAAATATAACAGAATATGGAACCCTAGCCAATCTATACTGGTTCACAGGCATTGGAACTGGGAGGGGTAAAAATACACTTGGCTTTCATTTCCAATAAATATAAAGGCAACTTAGTATTAGGAGGAGATTTTCGGCAGCCACGGTGGTGCAGAGATTAGCGTTGCCACCTCACAGCAAGAGGTTCTCTGGTTCGATTCTTGGCTGGGGTGCCTCCTGTGCGGAGTCTGCATGTCCTCCCTGTGGTCGTGTGGGTTTCCTCCGGGTGTGCACTGGTTTCCTCCCACATTCCAATGACATGCAGTAGGTGGATTGGACACTCTAAATTGGCCCTAGGTGTGAGTGTGTGCCTTCTGTGGAAGGTTGGGCACCGGGCTGCCAACTCGACACCGTAAAACTCCACTGCCAATCATGAGCGGACAGATGATCCGCTGTGGTGACCCCTAACCGGGAAAAAGCCAAAAGAAGAAGTATTAGGAGGATATTTTAACTGTGTATTTGATATTTCTGAAACTACAAATAAAAGACCACTGCGTACATCTGCTGTATCAAAAGCTTTAAACAAGTGGGTAGAATCATTTCATCTTGTAGATACTTTCAAACTTAAAAATAAATCTTTATTTTCCCATTAAGATCACATATTTGGCACCCAAACTAGAACAGATAAAATATTTGTTGCCCATGACTTACACTCTAAAATCATTAATTTCTCAATCACTCCCTGTCCCTTTTCAGACCACAATTCATTGATACTAAAACTTCAAAATGGGTATAAACCATTAATCTTTAACTCCAGAATTCCAGTATATATAACTAAAATTAAATAGTTCAAACCCTGGTTATTATCTGAATTACAGTTCTTCTTAGATATTAATTATATCACAGAGATAAATAAAATAATGACATTAAAAGCTTACATATATGGTAATACCCTAACTTGGTATAAAAAAAAATCTGAGGATGGGATTCTGAACTATTAGATCTACAATCCAAACTTTTGTTTGTAAAAGCTGAAAAAAATCAAAATCATTTGGAGATGAAAAAGAAAGTAAAAGTATTAAACAATAAATACAATTAAAATCTAACACATAAAACTAGTTTAGCTTTAGAAAAACTAAAAATGAATACCTTGGCCACTTCTCCCAAATATCTACATAATTTATCCTCAAGAATCAAAAACAATCAAAAGCTAATAACATTAAAAGTATACTCCAGAAAAAGAAAGGGAAAAATGTCTCAGATATAGGTAACATTCTTGATGCCCATAGAAATCACTATATGGAACATTTCCAAAAAGAAAATATACATATTGATCAATGAAATCTAGATGAAAAAAATGTTCTAATATTAAAAAAAAAAAACCCAGAAAAATGAAAACTAGATCTGCAAGCACACATATACTACAAAGAAGTTAGAGATACAATAAAAGAGGGTAAAAATAATAAAGCTCCAGGTATAGATGGAATAATTATGGAAATATATAAACTTTTCCCTTCAAAGATACTTTCCCCTCTTCCATAAAACTCTATCAGAAATTCAGTCACACGCTTTAATACCAACCTCTTGGAGATGTTCCTTAATCAAACCAGTCCTAATGGAAAACAAATCCCCAAACCTCTGTACCTCATATAGACCTATATCATTATTAATTAAGGACTACAAAATATTTATGACATTAACCAACAAAATGAAAACACCACTATCCAAAACAAATAACGATCAAACCGGATTTATATATCATAAAGACACACATGACAATATTAAAAGGATAATTTCTCTTATAGATTATGTTAATACAGAAAATAAAGAAACACTTAATTGGCATAGATATAGAGAAAGCCTTAGATTCCCTAAATTGGGACTATTTATTCAAAATCCTAATGCTATTTGAATTTCCTACATCCTTAGTTCATCTCCTCAAGTGTGTATATATATATATATATATATATATATATATATATATATATATATATATATATATGCATATATACATACATACACACACAAATAATTTAGCGCATGTCAAGTTAGGTCCTTTTAACTCTGAATCTATACATATAACAAAAAGGCACTAAACAAGGATGTCCCTTGTCACCAATTCTATTTGCTCTGGCTACTGAAATATTTGCAGATTCAATTCGTAACAACATAAAAATCAAAGGAATAAATGTTTATGAACAATACAATTCTAAAGTAATGCTATTTACTGATGACATATTACTAATATCTAATACAAAAGAGACATTAGAAGAATTAGGTATATTAATGGACAAATTTCACATAACTTCAGGACTCCATCTCAATAAATCAAAATTTTTATTTTTAAATAAAAAATGAACTGCACACTAAGGGGGGTCACATCACAGGGAAACAAGAATCTACCTTAAAATATCTGGGAAATGAGTTATGCAAGGATAATGAATTAGTCTCAAAAAACTACAATATCATCATCAATACAATTAAAATCTCTGGGGAAAAATGGAACAAAAGAATATTAACATTTGAAAATAGGCTAACTAAAGCTCTTGTATTATTAAATGTGAACAAAGGTTCTCATTTGAATAGGTCAAAGATGCATCTAGTATGGACTATACTTGCAAGTTCAAGGAAGTGTATAACAAGAAGATGAAATACAAACAATACCAACTTTGAAAAGACTTCTACAGATAACAGCATTAATGGAAATTAAAATTAAAGAACTAAGAATTTATCCAAAGCCATTTATAAACAGCCCTTGGGGAAAACTCTTATCGTTGATTGACACTATACAATAATTGATCACTCTGATAATGGACTGGACATACTTATAAAGCAACTGTATATATTAAGATCTGTTATAGTGTCAGGCTAATGTAAATAGTGTACATAGTTATTTAAGATGTTATGTATAAATACTATGGAATTCATTCAAATGCATCTGAAAAATAAAACAAATTCTGAGAAAAAAAAAATCAAGTGTCAATCTGCACTTATTACTCAAGCTCATGTAACTGTCTTTCTGCTGAACGCATCTCACAGCCGTTTTTACTTGCAGGTTATTGACAATTTTAAGGATTTGTCTGATACATTACTGGCATACAGTATACTACCAAACGTCCTCCTCATCACCCATCAGCTGGTGGATACCTATGCTTAAACATGCATTACAACATGGAAGATATTCCTAGGAATTGTTTCCCATTCTGTCACCGACTTTTAACTAACATTTTCACAACTAGTCACCTTGCTCATTGGTCTTACGCTGATCCAACACAACTTAGAAATGCCTATTAGATCATTAAAAAAAATAAAACTATGGTCTTGGCTTAGGGAAAAAAAACTCCTCTGCAGTCTATGTCCAGCAGGGCTATTTTAACACTTATAAAAGCTTCAGGTTTTATACAATGCCAGAGGTATGTATGTATATATGTATCAACAGTGTAAAGGGTGAGAAGTATGGAGAAGGGAAAATGTTAGTGTATTCCATTTCTAATATGCTTTCATACCAATATGGATTCCTGAATGTTCTTCAGTATGTATCTGTTGATTTGCTTCCTGGCTAATATTAGTGAAATGCTGACAGAATAAAAAATGTATAACATTTTTTTTAAGTAGACATGTCTATCTTGGAATTTAAACTCATGCTTAATAGGGAAAGTCACAAACAAGTAGTCAGGAGATCTTGGCAAAATTAATGCTGCAGTGTACATTTTTAAACTGGTCAGTGGTTGTTCTAAGATTGTTACAATAATGCTGCTTTTAATGTTGTTCTTCTTTTGGCTTTTCCTGGTTAGGGGTCGCCACAGCTAATGATTGGCAGTAGATTCTTTATGGGTGCCGAGGTGCCAGCTCAATGCCCAACCTTCAACGAAGGCACGCCCATTCTACGCATGTCTTTAAAACGCCACTCGACCGCGGGGAGGACAAGCAGACTCCACACAAAAGGCGCTCCAGCCGAGAATCGAACGGGAGAACCTCTTGCTGAGAAGTAACAACGCTACTGCTACACCACCGCGGCTTCAATAATGCTGCTTTTAATAAAAGCATAAAATATCAAGCATTCTGAAGTTCAAGGAGACAGGACCTTAATTTCCTGCTCTCTCACATACATGTTTCTATTTGCAATAAAGGAGATCGTTATTCTCTGAACTGTGTCATGTTAAAGTTATTTGGTACATTAACAGAAAATCAACTATAGCAACGTTTCATTATTTTCATGCATTATACATATATTCCTTTTAAGAATCATTCACTCCAACAATATATAAATTACTCAACTGCTGCATTTTCTTAAACTCACTTCTGTTGAACATTATTCTGCATGCACTGTTTCCAAAAATTCCATTTAACTCTATGTAATTTGTTCTTTTAATTTTTTTTTAAGATTCCATCTCCAGTTCTTTTACCTACTTTGCAATATTCAGTACTTCCAGCAAAAGCTGGTTAAGATTTCAAATTCCTGTTTCTAGTAACTGCTTGTTTGGCAGCCAGTAGGAATAAACTAGGCAAGGGCATGTTATATCTGGGCAATTCAGTTCCTACATCACAGTTCAAAAGAATCATTTACTTACAACCATTTCCTTCTCTATATTTCTGACAAAGTACTCTGTAAGGATTTTTTAAAATGATGCCAATACTTTATATGCAAGTACAATAAAAACCACTCGCATGCAGGTCCTTGTGTCCACAGCAAAAAGTACAGTTTTGTACCTACCATAAATGTAGATGTCCGAACAGGATAGCATCTGCAGTCATAACAAATGGGTTGTCCTGTCGTCAGGCAGCCCTTCGGTCGGCCGGATTCCAAAGTCTGGGTCCGGCTTCGGCTGATGTTGCACTTCACCCGACGTCATCTCTGCTGGTCTTCGGGTATAAAGGCATCAGCCGACGCCATTTTCCTCAGTGTTTCTTGCCCCAGATGCCAGTTGCCCTCTTGGAAAGCTAAATTTTGGATAAATGCCAATGTTTCCAAAAAAGTAGAAGGCAAACACAACAAATAAGCATGTATGTACATATATACAAACAAATACACCATAAGAGACTCCCCCCCCAGCTAGCTAATAGTAGGGTAAATACCCTAGGAGTATCACAGAGGGGAAGGAGGGTGGGTAATCCTGACTGCAGATGCTATCCTGTTCGGACATCTACATTTATGGTAGGTACAAAACTGTACTATGTCCTTCAAGGTAGCATCTGCAGTCATAACAAATGGGTAGAATACCATAGCCAACTAGGGGTGGAGGAAGAAAAATTATGGTGTAGTTAGGATCCCTTGCAGTACAGCAGTGGCAAACCCTGCTCGGGATCTAGAGTACAGAGGTAAATTATAATGCTTGGCAAATGTATGCACGGAGGTCCAAGTAGCCGCCTCAATAATGTCCTTGGTTGCCACTCCTCGTAAGAAAGCTGTGGTAGTGGCTGTAGCCCTTGTAGAATGAGGTCTTATGTTCTGTGGAATTGGTTTTCCATGGTAGGAGTAACAGAATCTTATGCAATTTCCTATCCATTTGGAGATTGCCTGTTTGGAAATTGCTTTTCCTTCCCTTCCTGTTGCATAGGCTACTAAAGCTGGTCAGTTTTTCTGTTACCTTTGGTTCTGTCCAGGTAGTAGCGTAACTGTCTATGTACATCCAAGGTATGCAGCAGTCTTTCCCCCCTGTTCTGTGGATTGGGAAAGAAGGTAGGTAGGTGGATTGCCTGGTTTAAAGACACTCTGGATACCACCTTAGGCATAAATGTAGGATTAGTTCTCATGGAGACCCTATCTTGATGGAAGATTAGGAAGGGTTGTACTGCCATTAAGGCCTGTAGTTGCGAAACCCTCCTTGCTGAAGTAATTGCCAGTAGGAAAGCAGTTTTCCATGATAGGTGTTGAAGATCTGCTGTTGCTGCTGGTTCAAATGGAGGGAGTGTCAATTTTTCTAGCACAAAGTTCAAGTCCCATGCTGGTAATGGTGGTTTCCTAGGAGGTTTTACATTCTTGATCCCTCTGAGGAACTGCCTGAGTAGAGGATGCGAAAAGACAGGTGGATCAAAGCTGTATTCTGCTGAAATAGCTGATGCATGTATCTTGATGGAGGAATAAGACATGCCTGTATGTAGAAGCTCTGCCAAGTACTCCAGGATGTTAGCAATATCTATGTTCGACACATCTTTTCCTCTTTCAGTACTCCAAATTACAAACCTTTTCCATTTTCCTGCATAGTTCCTTCTTGTTGAAGGTCTGCGGGCTTCAAGGATAATGTCTTTAACCCTTTGGGATAGGTCTGGGTTAGTTGCTGCTATGTGATGTTCCAGGCAGTCAGTTGCAATGTTTTTAGGTTTGGGTGCATGATGTTGTAGTTGTTCTGAGTTAACATCAAAGGCATCAGGGGTATTGACCACATTCTCCCCGAGACATGCTCCTCAGCAATGGGTACCAGTGTTGTCTTGGCCAATTCGAGCTATCAGGATTATCCTTGGGCGTTCCTCTTTGATTTTCAGTAGTACCTTGTGCATCAAAGGAAGAGGTGGAAATGCATATGCTGTCAGGCCTTTCCAACTGAAGGATAGAGAGTCCACCTTCCATGCAAGTGGGTGGCATGTCCTTGTGCAGAATTTTTTGAGCTGGTGATTGAGTGGGGATGCGAATAGGTCTATTTGTGGCATTCCCCATTTCTTTGTGATGGCCTTGAAGATGTCCGGGTGTAGCATCCATTCGTGAGCATCCGAGGTGGTTCTGCTTAACATGTCTGCTAGGGTGTTTTCTTTTCCCGGCACAAACATTGCCTGTAATTGGATGTTGTAGCTCAGAGCCATATTCCAAAGGTCCAGAGTCATTCTGCATAGGGGGTATGAATGAGTGCCTCCTTGTTTGTTGATGTACACCATGACTGTGGTGTTGTCTGTCCTTATCATTAAATGGCCTTCTCTGAGGAATGGTCTGAATTTCTGTACTGCTAGTTTTACTGCCAGCATTTCTTTTTGGTTTATGTGCAGGTGCAGCTGGTCTTGAGTCCACAATCCTTGTATGCATTTGTTCAACATGTGCGCCCCCCAGCCTAGGTCTGAGGCGTCCGTTGTGATGGTTTGGCTTGCTTGAAAGTTGTGGAAGGGTAAGCCTGGGTTTGACTGGCATGCTTGAGCCCACCATAGGAACTCCTGTTTCAGGCATGGGATTAGTGGGATTTCGGTTTCTAAGCTGTGCCTGTGTTGAGACCATAAATTCTTTAGGTACCACTGTAGCTTTCTCATATGCAGTCTGGCATGTGGGACCAAGATTATGCATGATGCCATGAAGCCCAAGGCCTGCAGTACTTTTCTTGCTGTTAGTTTGTTCTGCTTTGTTAATGCCAAGAAGTAAAGAGGGAGTTGTTTTTGTTTTTCTGCAGTTAGGAATGCCATTTGTTTTACTGTGTCCAAATCCGCACCCAAGAATGTTCTTGTTTGGGATGGTATCAGTCTTGACTTTTGTAAATTGACTGTGTATCCCAGGGCTTGTAGTAAGCAAATGACTCTTTGTAGATCTGTTGTCAGCTTGCTTTTGTTGTCCGCTTGTAACAGGCAGTCGTCCAGGTATGGATAAATTTGTATTCCCTGTAGCCTGCAGTGGCGATTACTGATGCCAGGCATTTTGTGAATACTCTGGGCAGTAGATAAGCCAAAGGGCAATGCTGAGAATTGATAATGCTCTGATCCTGCAAGAAATCTGAGGTATCTTCTGCAATTTGGTCGTATGGGGACGTGCAGGTATGCCTCCTTGAGATCTAGAGTTACCAGCCAACACTCCTTGCCCAGCATGGGAAGAAGTTGCTGTAGGGTCAGCATTTTGAATTTTGGGACAATGATGTATGTGTTTAAGGCGGACAGGTCGAGAATAGGTCTCCAACTTTTCTCTTTTCTTGGTACTAGGAAGAGTCTGGAGTAGAATCCTTTGCCCTGTTCTGTTATTGGTACTCTTTCCACAGCTCTCATCTTTGTTAATTCTGCTATCTGCTTTAGAGCTTCTGTTTTTTTATTTGGAGGTAGGTTTGGCATTCCTCTTTTTACTGGTAAGGTGTGGAAGTGGAACCTGTAGCCTTGGTCTATGGTTTGCAAAATCCACTTGTCTTTTGTGATACAGTGCCAGTTTTTCGAAAATAAGGCTAACTTTCCGCCTAAAGGTGCTGCTATTTGCTCCCTGGTAGGCGGTGTCAGAGCCAAGTCACTGTGATTGTCCTGTTGTAGTGGCAGTGGTTGTGTCTGTGCTTCGGTTATTGCCTTGCCACTGTCGTCCTCTGTAGGCACCTCCTCTGGATTGATTTCTGCCTCTAGAGCGTCTATTCCTGCCTCTTTGAGATTTTGAGGAGTTTGGAAAGGACCAATTTTGGCAGGCCAGTTCCTGCTAAACCTTGGGGCTGAACCTGTAAGAAATCCTTAACTGTTTGTACAGATTTTGCCTTTTCTTCCATTTTCTTCATTACTTGCTGAGCAGGTGTACCAAATAGACTGGCCTTATCCATAGGAGCATCTAACAGCTTTGCTTTAACATGATCCGGCAAGACCTGTTCTTTCAACCATGCATGCCTTCTTATCACTGTGCCAGTCATGGCTGATCTAAATGAAGCCTCCAGTGCATCATAGCCACATTTTAAAGAATGGTTACTAACCTGTTGGATGTTATTCACCATTTCTAAAACATATTTCTTATCTAAGGAGTCATCAGAGGACAGCTTCTTAGTTAACTGATCAAGCATAAACTCTTGGTATTGGATCATATGAAACTGACAGTTTAAAGCTCTAGCTGAGAGAGTAGCAGAGGTGTAAACTTTTTTCCCCCATCTCTCTAAGGACCTGGACTCCCTTTCAGGAGGAGTAGGGTTTTTTGCTGAGGTCGAGGCTACTGCCTTAGGCCCCTGGGATATAGTCTCAGGATCTGCAAGTGGGGCCTTGTATAGGTGGTGATGAGTGTCTGGCACCCTGTAAAATCTATCTGGTTTGGCAGGGGCTGGAGGTAAAGTATCAGGAGCAATGCAAACATCATTAAATGCATCATCCACAACAGGCAGTACTGGAGGTATAGCTAAGGGCCTATGTTGTGGTAAGTGCAGAAATGTCCTAAGCCTTTTTCTTGAATCTGAGAAATCTTGTCCCTGCCATTGGAATTGTTCTCTCATGGCATGTAAGGTTTCCCCAAAGGAAAATTCCTCTGGCGGAGAGGCAGATGGAATGGATTCTTCAGCATCGGAATCTTCATATATAGACAAAGGAGCCTCTGGCTGGTCTGTAAAGTCTGAGTCATCCGCAGAATCATCAGAGGACACTGGCTTGGGGGGCTCTGCTCTAGATCTCTTTTCTGGTGGCTGAGAGGCCCTGTCTGGGTGAGATTGGGATCCCCTAATTAAAGATATTAAATCCTCTGCCAGAGTAAGCATTTGTGAACTAGAAGTGGGCCTGTGAGAGGGGGGCTTAACAGGCACTGATTTAACAGTTTTGGCTGCTTTAGCCCTGGCAAAGGCCTTAATAGACATGGCTGCAGGAGGCCTAGCAGCACCACGTGCTGGGGTAGAGACATCCAAAGGGATGGTGTCTGATAAATCACTAGGAACCACAGTAGTAGGCAAAACTTCTGAGGCCGATTCAACTAAGGTAGCAGGAGCCTCAGTAGTAGTCATGGATTCGGCTGAAGATTGACCGGTTTTCTCGGTTTCGGCGAAACCGAGTCACTCGCTTGCTTAACCGTGGTTTCGGCCGAAACCGCGGACCGCAAGTGTCGGTCTTTTTCTTTGCGTTTTTTAACAATTTGGGTAGTCGGAGGATCCATCGGCATAATGTACGCAAAATCTGAGCCGAAAAACTGTTCAGCAAACTCCGACCGACGCCTAAGCGTTCGTCGGTTGAAGGAAGCACAGGCCGAACAGGCTGCTACGTCGTGGTCTGGGCCTAAGCAAGGCAGACAGTAAGAGTGGAAATCTTTATGAGGTATTTGTTTCCCACAAGTTAAACAGTTATTGACTTTTTCTGACATCGGCTGAGGCAAGAAAGAGTCCCCAGCGGGTACTTAGCTTTTAGAAGTCTTGAAGTAGTATTCGGTAGTAGTAATCTCTGGATCTGACCGACTGGCACTTGCGAACAGCTTCTGCTTGGCCACGCGCAAGAAAGACTGAGGAAAATGGCGCCGGCTGATGCCTTTATACCAGACCAGCAGAGATGGCGTCGGGTGAAGTGCGACATCAGCGAGCGGACCCAGACTTTGGAATCCGGCCGACCGAAGGGCTGCCTGACGACAGGACAACCCATTTGTTATGACTGCAGATGCTACCTTGAAGGACATCTACAGCAAAGTATTCAACAACAACAGGAGGACACAAGATAGGCTCCAGGTTATAAAGCTTTAATCTTTAGGTGCACCTGAAGAAGCAGATGTGAAAGCACTTGTGCCCGATTAAAGCTTTATCTTGTGTCCTCCTGTTGGTCTTGAATACTTTATATGCCCATAAAAAACATACTCCCAATTACCTCTGTTTCCCCATCACACCTCCAGCATCTGATATCTACCAAAGGAAAAATTCTCAAGTTTACTTGGGGTATAAAATACTTATGCAAACACTAACTAGCAAAGATCTTCAACTTTATGGACTTTGTTGCATACTTGGGAGCCATGTAGGTGTCCTCTCACTACTCTTCTGTAAACTGTCCTTCCATTCTCTCTCTCAACCTTTTCTAATCTCCTCGGATTGATTCTTGAAGTCATGCAAAATGTTACATGCCACATTAATTATCACCCTTTTTAAACAGCAGTTTCTGTTCTAGACTGAACTAAACTCTACCAGTGTTGGTCTTTCACTTAGGACTCCCCTATCCCCCTCCTCTTTGCCTACCCTCTGATATCAATCTCTGCTAGGAAAAGCAGTCTCTAACCTGCGGTCCTAACTTCTGCTTGGTCTCATCCCACTCTGTTACCTTTATTTCTCTTGTTACTTGCTCCCAATACCTCAACTCCTTTGTTAATTTTCTCGAGTAAATTCCTGCCCCTCTTGCCTATTTTATACATCCCTATTTGCAGTCATTTATATTGGCAAAATATTTCTCCATTCCCATGTTGGCTTAGTTCTTAAATTACTATTATTTAATGATTATAACATTTGGTATTGGTGTTATTCTTAAGCACCTACATCCAAAAATACATTTTTTATTCTCAAACTCTGACGTATTTTATCAACATCCCACTGATTTACAACCTTATGTTTGTATTATGTATATAAATCTTAACTGCA
This sequence comes from Protopterus annectens, assembly GCF_019279795.1. Lineage (NCBI taxonomy): Eukaryota > Metazoa > Chordata > Ceratodontiformes > Protopteridae > Protopterus > Protopterus annectens. The sequence continues at coordinate 348,703,773 of NC_056747.1, read as the reverse complement.
TAATTCTATCATCATCATCATCTTCTTCTTCTTTTTTCGGCTGTTCCCGTTAGGGGTCGCCACAGCGGATCATCTGTTTCCATTTCTTCCTGTCCTCTGCATCATGCTCTTTCACACCAATCGCCTGCATGTCCTCTCTCACCACATACATAAACCTCATCTTAGGCCTTCCTCTTTTCCTCTTACCTGGCAGCTCCATCCTTAGCATCCTTTTCCCAATATACCCAGCATCCCACCTCAGCACATGTCCAAACCAACGCAATCTCGCCTCTCTTGCTTTGTCTCCAAACTGTCCAACCTGAGCTGACACACTAATAAACTGATTCCTAATCCTGTCCATCCTAGTCACACCCAGTGCAAATCTTAACATCTTTAACTCTGCCACATCCAGCTCTGACTCCTGCCTTTTCGACAATGCTACCGTCTCCAACCCATATAACATAGCTGGTCTCACTATCCTCTTGTAGACCTTCCCTTTCAATCTTATCGGTACCCGTCTGTTACAAATCACTCCTGACACTTCTCCACCCATTCCACCCTGCCTGTACTCTCTTCTTCATCTCTCTTCCATACTCTCCATTACTTTGAACTGTTGATCCCAAGTACTTAAACTCATCCACCTTTACCAACTCTACTCCCTGCATCCTCACCATTCCTCTACCCACCCTCTCATCTACACACATATATTCTGTTTTAGCCCTGCTGACCTTCATTCCTCTCCTCTCTAAAGCATATCTCCACCTCTCCAGGGTCTCCTCAACCTGGTCCCTACTCTCACTACATATCACAATGTCATCTGCAAACATCATAGTCCACGGGGCCTCCTGTCTAATCTCATCTGTCAACCTGTCCACCACCACTGCAAATAAGAAAGAGCTCAGAGCTGATCCTTAATGTAAACCCACCTCCACCTTAAATTTATCTGTCACTCCCACCGCAGTCCTCACCAATGTCACACTACCCTTGTACATATCCTGTACCACTCTTACATACTTCTCTGCCATTCCCGACTTCCACAACTTCTCTCTAGGTACCCTGTCATATGCTTTCTCTAAGTCAACAAAGACACAATGCAACTCCTTCTGACCTTCTCTGTATTTCTCCAACACTCTCAGAGCAAATATTGCATCTGTAGTGCTCTTTCCTGGCATGAAACCATACTGCTGATCACTAATCATCACCTCCCTTCTTAACCTAGCTTCCACTACTCTTTCCCACAACTTCAAGCTGTGACTGATCAATTTTATCCCTCTGTAGTTACTGCAGCTCTGCACATCACCCTTATTCTTAAAGATAGGTACCAAAACACTTTCTCCACTCCTCAGGCATCCTCTGACTTTCCAAAATTTCATTAAACAATCTGGTTAAAAATTCCACTGCCATTTCTCCTAAGCACCTCCATGCTTCCACTGGTATGTCATCTGGGCCAACAGCCTTTCCATTCTTCATCCTCTTCATAGCTATCCTTACTTCCTCCTTGCTAATCTGCTTCACTTCCTGATTCACTATCCCCACATCATCCAACCTTGTCTCTCTCTCTCATTCTCTTCATTCATCAGCCCTTCAAAGTACTCTTTCCATCTACTCAACACACTCTCCTCACTTGTGAGTACGTTTCCCTCACGGTCCTTCATCACCCTTACCTGCTGCACATCTTTCCCAGCTCTGTCTCTCTGTCTAGCCAATCAGTACAGGTCCTTTTCTCCCTCTAGTGTCCAATCTCTCATACAACTCTCTATATGCCTTATCCTTAGCCTTCGCCACCTCTTTCTTTGCCATGCGTCTCATCTCCTTATACTCATGTCTACTTTCTTCATCTCTTTGACAATCCCACTTCTTCTTCGCCAGCCTCTTCCTCTGTATACTCTCCTGTACTTCCTCATTCCACCACCATGTCTCCTTGTCCTCCTTCCTCTGTCCAGATGTCACACCAAGCACCATCCTAGCAGTCTCCCTTACTAGCTCTGCTGTAGTTACCCAGCTATTCGGTAACTCTTCATTGCCTCCCAGTGCCCGTCTTAACTCTACTCTGAACTCCACCTCACAATCACTCTTTTGTAGCTTCCACCATTTAATCCTTGGCACTGCTTTCACACTCCTCCTCAGCTTCTTGATCACCAACATCATCCTGCAGACCACCATTCTATGCTGCTTAACTACACTTTCCCCAGTCACCACTTTACAGTCTCCAATCTCCTTCAGACTGGCCCTCCTACATAGGATATAATCCACCTGTGTGCATCTTCCTCCACTCTTGTACGGCACCCTATGCTCCTCCCTCTTCTTAAAATATGTATTCACCACAGCCATGTCCATCCTTTTTGCAAAATCCACAATCATCTCACCTTCTGCATTCCTCTCCTTAACACCATACCTACCCATCACTTCCTCATCCCCTCTGTTCACTTCACCAACATGCCCACTGAAGTCCGCTCCAACTGCATAATTCTAACATATCCCTTCAAATTGGTCAGTCTTAAACCACATTACTCTATGGAGCGAATTGACGTACCCCACATAACTACTGCCCTCTTACCCCTCCCTAATGAAGTCCTTCAACTCTAGCCCTCTAAGTTAACAATATGCCCAAACTGTATTAAAAAAATAAAGGGACTAAATTTCACTGCTTGTATTTTACTATCTATATCCATAGTCCAACGCTTCTAGCTTCTCACGTTTTGTATTACCTTTTAATTTCTTCCCACATATCTGTAGCTGCTCATTACCATGCATTTTATCTTCTTTTTTTATTGGTGCATGAGCTGAAGCAGTTACTGGATGTGTGCCTGAGCTTTCAACTGAGTACACATGCTCCTGTGAAACAATGCCTATTCACTCTAGCTCAATTGTTGCACCTTGTGGAATATGCAAATTCTGTCTTCTATATGGAGTATTCACATATTTCTGCAGAAATCTACATTCATTTACTATATTTTTCCATTCTAGGTCCCAGAGATATTCTCATTATTGTAAACCAGGTTTAAGTCCCCACCTATAAATAAATAAATATCCCTACTGAAAACTTATTTCTCCCAAAATTCTCTTAAGGTCCACAACAGCAGTTTTTGAAGCAATATAAATACTTGCCTGCATAATTCTCCTCCCCTGTAAATAATTCCTACTACTGCAAACCTGCCATTATTGTCGCCCCCCACATCTATCACTATTACAGCCCTTGTAGCAATCAGTGTTACCTATCCAGTTTTCGTTTGTCCCTTATATGCAGCTGAACTTTCACTTCTAATTTATTTTTTTCTTTAAATTTACAGGCTTATTTATATCCAAATGTAGCTCCTGTAACATTGCCATATGCACCCTACTACACCTCTTAATATAATACTTGCTGCTTTTATCATTTACATTCCATGTTAATATGGAGAGAGTAAGCATTACACTAGAAAGCTATTACTACCACCTATTATAAATATGTATTTCTAATATATGGCGTACATGCACACTACAAAGTTGGGCAAGCTTATCTCTTATGTAGCTGCTTGTTCTCATCTCCATTTCAACCTGTGTCACATTTTTCAATACTTTTTGCTTCAATGAAAACAAAATACTAAAAAGATTTCCAGAACTCCTGTCCCCTTTTAACTTATTAAACACATACAACTATGTAGATTTTCAAAAAGCAAAGCTTAAACATGCAGATAGGAGCAGTTACTCCAAACTGATGGCTGCATCCACAAGCACTACCTATTTTAAAATTAAGATTACCCATGCTAAACTGCATGACAGAGCCACTGCTACCACTTAAATGAATTGCACTGTGTTCTTTTCTAATCTCTATCCCCCTCTTATATGTAAAAAACTACTTAATGCTGTCAGGAAACTAACTTTTAGCTCTAGGAAAAAAGTGCACTGTTAAATTAAACACATTAAAGCACTAAGGCTGCTGAGCAGGCAGAGGTACTTGGGAACATATTTTCTGAGTGTGCCGTGGGTTGGGAGACTTTAATATTTCCTGCAGGATGCACTGTCAGAGATGGTGGGTGTGTGGATTGGTGTGACAAAGGAGATGATTTTTCTGCGCTATGATACAGAACCAGAATTGCCCAGACATGTTAAAGCCTTGCTGTGTCTAATTATGGAGGCTAACAAAAAAGCAATTACTAAAAATGGAAATCAAAATCTAAACCAACTATATTAGTAGTATTGAATATAGTAGCAGAGATCAAACAACTGGAATTGAGATTTTTAGAAAAGGGCACGAGCAAACTACATAGAAAAAATGGGAATTATGGAAACAGTAGATACGGGGAGGAATGAAGTTTAAAAGAAGGCAGGACTTAAATGAGCTATGTAATGTTTGACTGGAAATGATTGGGTAGATTATAAGTGATGTATAATGTTTGCAACTGAAGTGTGTCAGCATGGTTTGTGATGTAAAATGTTTGCAACTAGGATTGTGTCTGTGTGGTTTGTTTTCCTTTAAATAAATGTATGATTGCTTATGTCATAAGTGATGGTTTAATAAAGATGTTTCTTGTTTAAAAAGAGTTCAGGAATTTAATAATTTATGCAATGTTGTTTAGGTTATATGATGTATAGCAATATATGTGAAGAATGTTTGTTAATGTTAATTTGTTAATACAGTTTGATTACTTTTGTATAAATGTAAATTTGCCCATGTCACAAGTGATAATCCAATAAAGGTGTTTAAAAATGGCTGTTGAGGAGCTACCTACTTGTATAACTTGTTCACTTTCAAGCTCCATTTATTTTTCACTGAACTACTAGTGAATGTGTAATATTAATTACACTGTGCATTTTATTCATCAGACAGTGTTCAGTTCTTTCACGAATAACTCCTTGTACCTGCAGATTGCTCATTTCCAAGTAAAAGCTGGTAATGGAAAAAGACACACACAGTGACTTTGGAGATGCGTGAAATAACCTTTGTAATTTGACCCAGAACACACTGTTCACACCTGTAGACTTATTGTAGACTACTGAAATGCTTTGCTAATGGGAAAAATAGCTAATCACTTTGCTAATAGAAGAACCAACCAATATTTCTTCATGCCTTAAAAAAACTTGTCTTAAGCTTAAACCAAGAACATTAATCTAGATGTTTACATCTTCAAAAACAGGAGAAATTATATTAATTATACACAGAATGAGATGAATACACTTGTACACCCCAACTCAGAAGTTCAAGATTACATTACTTGGTTTTGTCCAACCTTTCTTACAATATTACTTTGTAAAGCCTGGATACCATAGAAGAAATAAAAAAAATATTTCCTTGCTTTAATACCAAACATTTACAGCAGTAAATGATTAGACTCAGTCTCACATTTGACATATCCCTCAATGCACACTATAGAAAAAGTACAGTTTTGTACCTACCATAAATGTAGATGTTAGAGTGCATACCCTGCTGCAGTCATCACACTTGGGTTACCCTGTCGTCAGGCGGTCCCGTAGTCAGCCTGAGTTCCAAAGTCTTGGTCCGGCGTCGGTTACTGTCACTTCTTCCCTGACGTCAGAGCGCCAGGGGTATATAAGAGGCATCGGACGCCATTTTCTTCAGTTTTTCTTGCTCCAGATGTCAGGTGCCCAGCAAAAGGTGGTCAGTAGATAGTAGCAATAATAAAAGTTTATTACAAACAAAACATCCCTCCAGCTATAAGCAAATACACCACAAAGGTTGTATCAGATTTTAAGGTATTGAAAGGTTTTAGTTAGGTCAGAGGGGATGGAGGGAGGGTAACCTGGACTGCAGCAGGGTATACACTCGAACATCTACATTTCTGGTAGGTACAAAACTGTACTATGTTCATCGTGTTACCCTGCTGCAGTCATCACACTTGGGTTGAATCCCAAAGCTAAGGATGGGAGGTGGAGTCAAACAGGGTTAGAGGAGGCTAGAAGGCCCTGCAAAACTGCAGTGGCGAAACCAGCTCTAGTCAGAGTAAAGTGGTAAGTGATAGTGTTTGGTGAATGTGTGTACTGAACTCCAAGTTGCAGCTTCCAGAATATCCTTGGTTGGGTCCCCCCTGAGGAAGGCTGTAGATGTAGCTGCTGCCCTGGTAGAATGGGGCCTTATGCTAGCAGGAACTGGTTTTCCATGGTGGGTGTAGAAAAAACGTATGCAATGTCCTATCCATTTGGAAATGGTCTGTTTTGAGATGGCCTTTCCTTGTGATGCTGTAGCATAGGATACAAAAAGCTGGTCAGATTTTCTGAAAACCTTAGTTTTATCCAAGTAGTAACGTAGCTGCCTGTGAATGTCCAAGGAATGCAGGAGTCTTTTCTCCTTTGTTCTGTGGATTTGGAAAGAAGGTGGGTAAATGGATGGTTTCATTTAGAGCCACATTGGATACCACCTTAGGCATAAAGGAGGGGTTAGTTCGTAGAGAAACTCTGTCTTGATGAAAAATGAGGAAAGGCTCTACTGCCATTAGTGCCTGAAGCTCCGAGATTCTTCTGGCTGAAGTAATTGCTAGCAGCAGGGCAGTCTTCCATGATATAAACTTTAAGTCAGCTGAGAAAGCTGGTTTAAAAGGAGGTAGCGTAAGTTTTTCCAGAACAAAATTGAGGTCCCAAGTTGGTGTTGGTGCTCTCCTGGGAGGCCTAATGTTTTTGGCCCCTCTGAGAAACTGCCTTAGAAGTGGATGTGAAAATAAGGGAGGATCCGTGTTGTAGTGAGCTGAAATAGCGGAGGCGTGGATTTTAATAGATGAAAAAGAAAGGCCTTTGTGTAACATCTCAGTTAAATATTGTAGAATCTGAGGTATGTCCGGCTGAAGGGTATTTTGGCCTTTAGCTTGGTTCCAGGCGCAAAACCTTTTCCATTTGTCTGAGTAGGCTTTCCTGGTGCTGGGCCTCCTGGCTTCCAGAAAAACCTCCGTAACAGCTTGTGAAAGAGGAGCTGGCTGGTTGCTTAGGTGATTTGCCATGCAGCCAAATTTAAGGTTTTGAGCTGGCTGTGTAGAATCTGTCTTGCTGTGTCAGCAGATGAGCAATTTGTGGTAAAATCCATGGTGGGCCCTGGGCCATATTCTTTAATAGTGGGTACCAGTGCTGGTGTGGCCAGTCTGGGGCAATGAGTATCATTCGGGGTCTCTCCATCCTGACTTTCAGCAGCACCTTTCTGAGAAGGGGCAATGGAGGGAAGGCATATAATGTCAGCATTTTCCAACGGAATGAGAGTGCGTCCACTTTCCAAGCTTGATGGTGAAATGTCCTTGTGCAAAATTTTGTTAGCTGATAGTTTTGGAGGCTGGCAAACAGGTCTATGTCTGGGTGCCCCCATTTTCGAGTTATCATTGCAAAAACTTGTGGATCCAGTTTCCACTCATGGGGATCCATGATGTTTCTGCTTAGGTCGTCTGCCAATGTGTTCTTTTTCCTGGCAGGAATTGAGCTTGTAAATGAACTTGGTAAGCCAGTGCTGTGTTCCACAAGGTCATTGCTTGCCTGCATAGAGGGTAGGAGTGTGTAACCCCCTTGTTTGTTTATGTACCACATTACTGTGGTGTTGTCTGTCCTTATTGTAAGCTGTCCTGGATGTAGGAGGTCCTTGAAGGCTGTCAGAGCATTCTGTACAGCTAGCATTTCTTTTTGATTGATGTGCAGATTCCTTTGATCTGCAGTCCATATGCCTTGAACGCATCATCCTGCCATGTGTGCCCCCAGGCATAGTCCGATGCATCTGTTGTCATAGTTTGCCTGGCTGGGGGCAAGGTGGAAGGTTGACCCTTGTTGAGGTGACATGCCTGTGACCACCATAGAAACTCCTGCTGAAGGCAGGGAATGAGAAGGTATCATTGTTTCCAAGCTGTGGCTGTGATGAATCCATACGCTTTTTAGGTACCATTGTAATTTCCTCATATGCAGTTTTGCAAATGGTATTAGTAGTATGCAAGATGCCATGAAGCCCAAGGCCTGCAGAATTTTTCTTGCAGGGAGCTGGGTCTTTGTTGCCATTGTTTTGAAGTATTGAGTTAGTTGTAGTTGTTTGTCTGGCGTCAGATAAGCCATCTGGGCCGTTGTATTCAAGCTGGCACCCAGGAATGTCATATTTTGTGAGGGCACTAGTTTTGATTTCTTTTCATTTACTGTGTACCCTAGGCAACTTAGAAGGTGTTTTACAAAAGCCAGATGTTGTAAGAGAATGTTCTTGCTTTCTGCTTGGATGAGGCAGTCGTCCAGGTATGGGTATATTTGAATTCCTCTTTGTCTGCAGTATGCAATTACTGGTGCCAGGCATTTTGTGAAGACCCTGGGCGCAGTAGATAAGCCAAAGGGCAGTGCAGAGAATTGGTAATGGGTTGAACCTGCAATAAAACGGAGGTATCTTCTGCAATTTTGTCTGATAGGGACATGCAGGTATGCCTCCTTGAGGTCCAACATTACTAGCCAAGCTTTCTTGCTCAACATGGGAAGAAGCTGCTGTAGTGTTAGCATCTTGAATTTAGGTACTTGCAAAAAGGTGTTTAGAATTGAAAGGTCCAGAATGGGTCTCCAAGCATTGTCCTTTCTGGGGACTAGAAAGAGCCTAGAGTAAAATCCTTGGCCTTGTTCCTGTGTAGGTACCAGCTGAATGGCTCTCATGTCCATGAGAGCTGTAATTTGTTTTTGTGCCTCTGCCCATTGATTTTGTGGCAAGTTTGGCATTCCTTTTATCCTTGGCAAGGTGTGGAAATGGAATCTGTATCCTTGAGAGATAATGTCTAGGACCCATTTGTCCTTTGTGACGATGCACCAGTTGTCTGCAAAAAGTGCTAATTTTTCTCCCAAGGGAGCTGCCAAGAGAGTCTTGCTTGGCAGTTTGAGGTGTAAGTCATTGTGTTTGCCTTCTAGTAGTTTGGGACCTGTCTTCTCCTCCCTTCTGTGTTGCAGTGCCCCATTGGCGAGGTTTGTAACGGATTTGTGCTTGCCCTCTGCCCCTTGGGCACCTGTATTTACCCCTCTGTGGTCTGTCAGAAGCTGGAAAGGACCAATTTTTTGTTGGCCAATTTCTGCTGAAGTGTGGGGGCTGTACCTGTAAGAAATCTTTGACCGTCTGCATAGATTTTGCGTTATCCTCCATTTTCTTTAAAACCTCTTCTGCTTTAACCCCAAATAAGACATCCTGCTGTAAAAGGGTGTATCTAGTAACTTTGCTTTAACATGATCAGGCAGAGTTTGTTCCTTTAACCAAGCATGCCTACGTATAACAGACCCAGTAACAGCTGCTCTACAGGAAGCTTCCAAGGAATCAAATCCACATTGTAAAGTATGTTTGCCCACCTGTTCAGCTGCATGCAACAGATCCTGCATTTCCTTGAATTCAGACTGTTGAGGGTGCGTGCTCATCTTTTGTTTTATTTGAGACATTAGGAATTGCTGGTATTTAAGCATATGAAATTGACAATTTAGTGCTCTCATAGCCAGAGTAGCTGAGGTGTACACCTTCTTCCCCCACCTATCTAGTGCTCTGGAGCCCCTTTCAGAGGGTACAGGATTTTTAGCCATAGAAGCCTTAGCCCCTTTGGGACCCTGGGAGATTGTCTCTGGATCAGCAACAGGGCTTTTGTAAAGGAATTTGTGAGAGTCAGGCACTCTATAGTATCTATCTGGTTTGGCTGGAGCAGGAGGCAGATAATCTGGATATAGACTAGATTCTAAGTAAGCATCATCCACAATGTCTAAAACTGGGGGGATAGCAAGTGGTCTGTGCTGGGGGAGTAAAAGAAACTCTCGGAGCCTTTTCTTTGAGTCGGAGTAGTCCTGACCTTCCCAGTGGAAATGTTCCCTCATGGTATGCAAGGTTTCCCCAAAGGAATAGTCTTCAGGGGGAGAAGCTGAGGGAATGGAATCTTCAGCATCAGAATCTTCATAAGGGGGAAAGGAGTAATCCTGTTCCTCAGAGGAGCCTGAGGAAACAGACACTTGATCAGAGGAGGCATAATCCTCCTCTTGTCTAGGCCTTTTGTCGGGGGGGGGGTTGGGAACTCCTGATTAAAGAAATCAAATCTTCAGCCATTTTAAGCATCTGTTTCTTAGGCATGGGGCCTTGAACTGGAGACTGAAGTGCAGTCTTTTTTGGTTTTAGAGGAGTCTTAAGCTTAGCATAAGATTTTATGGTGAGAGTAATCAGTCTGAAGACACCTTCTGAAACCGAAGGTGTTTCTACAGCACCGGCTTCTCCTTCTGCAATGTCGTCGGTAGGGCCTACAGAAAATGGCTGCATCGTCCTAGAACTCTCTGCTAGAGAATCCGAAGTGGTCTGGGGTTCCAATTCTGCGGTAGCCAGGGGCTGCGTAGGCGCCTCACTGAAAACCGGAGAACCGGCGACCGGCCAAGGCCTCGGAGTCTGACTTGGATCTAGGCTGAATGTCTTTATCTTTGCGTTTTTTATGCACGCCGGTAGTCGGTTGCTCCGACGGCATAGTGTAATTAAATTTCCTACCAAAGCAGTGTCGTGCGAAATCAAAGCATCGCTTTATAGTTCACTTATTGAACCTAGCACAAAACAGACAACCAGTGACATCGTGGTCTGGGCCTAGGCAAGGTATACAATAAGAATGAAAGTCCTTATGAGGTATTTGCTTCCCACAAGAAATGCAACTGTTAACTTTTTCTGACATCGGACTGAGGCAAGAAAAGGTTCCCCAACGGGGTACTTAGCTTTGAAGACTTCGGACTGAAACTCGATTCGAAAATCTCAGGTGTCGGCCGACCGGCACTTGCGAACTGCTTCTGCTTCGGGCACCACACAGCAAGAAAGACTGAAGAAAATGGCGTCGGATGCCTCTTGTATACCCCTGGCACTCTGACGTCAGGGAAGAAGCGACAGCAGCCGACGCCGGACCAACACACTGGAATTCAGGACGACTGCGGGAACGCCTAACGACAGGATAACCCAAATGTGATGACTGCAGTAGGGTAACACGATGAACATCTGTATTGCAATATAAAATGCTGTTTTATATCATGAAATTTCCATACAAACATTAACGAGAACAAAACATGTTTTACTTACACATACGTCATTCCCTTCAGTGTACTTCTAAGCATTAATGATAAAGTGGGGTATATATTTAATGGTTCACCAACAGTTTAACACAGCCAACAGAATTCAACTCTCTCTCAGCTACTTCTTTTTGCAAAGTCATATTTCACATGTATTTTCCGATATCTATTTGGATTGATGTCTTTTAGACTTCCATTCATTCACCAATTTCACACTGTTGATGATTTTCCTGATCCTCTCCATCTTCCATCACCAGTCTCTGGTTCAAATCCAAGGTCCAATTCTTCTAATCATACGCTTTCTTTCTGTTACTCAAGAACTTTCCTTTGAAACAGCAGAAAATTCCTCAAGTGGCAAAGTCTCTTTGTGGTCTTCTGCTTGCTAGCTTACTCTTTGTGGACTAAACATTTTGTTTTTTTCCTTAGCCTGTTTTACATCCCAAAATGTTTTCCATCCTCTAAGAAAAAATATTTTGAAGACAGCTAGACACAGCATTGTGAATCTCACACCTGCCTCTCAACATTCCCTGACTGCAGGCATAAAACTCACATCTTATCTGTCTAGTGTACAGTGAATAATAATTTTGTACATATACTTTACTGTTCCCAATTTTATTTCTTTTTCCCTCTGCCTCAGTTTTGTCTTGAGCAACTCTTTCTGCTGGTATAATTGCAACTTTACTAATATAGGTCTTGTATACTTTCTTGTGGTCAGATTTGGATTAAACACACACTGTGGCCTTAAATCCCATGGAACACCAGTCCAGCTGCTTATATGCAGTTTCATAACATTAAAGGAATCTGTACTTATAGTTTCTCTGGTACTGCAGAAAATTACAGATTTTATCTGAATACTATGTTTTCTAACTGCGCTATTAAGAACCCTCATGCTCAGCAAAACCTATTTTTTAATTTCAGCCTCTGATTTTTGCAGTTTTACAAGTTCATCTGGAGAGCTTCCATTTTTTTCTGGGCTTTTTAATTTGACTTTACATATTCCTTCAGTGCTTCATTTATTTTGAATACCTTTGAGTGCATCTGATTTCCTTTTTCCTCCAAATTACCAAAAGCCAAGTGCTGTACCAAAGCTGAAATGTGAACTGCTTTTTGCTGAACAGCTACAGTATTCTTCCCAGACAGCTTTTTCTTCTCCTTTTATGGAGGCTTTCTTTTTAGCTGGCATCTAGGCAGTAATTACTAGCCATGGACTGAATATGGCTTTATTCAGTTTCGGTTTTCACAGTGGGAGAGCTCTATCCACCTGTTGACCAGTGCCAGCCATCCCAGAAGTCCCTCAGATTAACTACCTTTAAGATACAGAAATAGACTGACTTTTGTGACTATACATTTCATAAAGACATGAAGAGGTAAAAATCACAACAGCTTAATGAGGATGATTCTAATTTGTACATAAAAAGTGGAAAGTGTGTGTTTTGGAGGAATTCAACTTTTATTTAATGTGTATGCTTACTAATATGACAGCATGTGTGAGGTGAAGAGGACTCTAGCAGTACTAAAGATTTTTCTGATAGCAGTAGGATTACACTTCAAACTGCAGCAAAAGTTGACCAATGCTTAAACGTTTGGCAGCTTTCATAAAACAATAGTCAAGAGCTACCCCTTCTTTTCACATTAATCTTTAATTAGGAACCAACACCAAATTGATCATATAGCATAACTTATATAAAAATGAATGTTACAACCAAATATAGCCAAAAGATCTCACCAGCTTTGCCTGAAGCTGCTGTCGGAGCAGCCCATGAGTTGCTGCATTGCCTTGTGGTCTGTAGACTCCGGGTTTATACTGCTGATCTCGAGGCATCATTCCTCCTGCTGTCAATACTGCACCATACTGTGATTTATTAGGTACCATCTGCAACTGCATGCGAGTAGGTCTATATGGGGGTTCCAGCCGAGGTCCACCTAAATCAGTTAAAAATGTACATATTAAAGACTGAAAGAAAAACATAGACACAAAAACAAATGAAGAATGAATAGAGAACAAAAGTGCAGAATGGTAACACAGGAAATGTAAACAAAGGAAGATGTAGAGAAAAGAAATATAGTGAAAACAAGGATAACATTCATAGAAGACAATAAGAAAAAGGCATAGGGAAAAACAGAGTATGCACAGAAAGAAAAAGTGTGAAGATCACAAGGGAAAGTCACCAAAAAGCAATGAAGGGTGCAGAAACAAATTAAAGAAAACAGAGAATGAAGAAAACAACAGAGAACAAAACATGGGCAAGGCTAGAGGAGTGAGTGTGAAAAGAGCAAACTAAAAAAAATACAAATGGGTAGGGGTCAAGAAAGACAAAAGGATAGGATGAAATGGATAACAGAAAGATCACAATGAAGGCAGAATAGAGTGGTGTTAGTTTTTTTAACAATGCATTTTTTCTTTTCTTTAACAGTAAAAAAAAACAACAAACCCAATATACATGATCAAAAAGGCAGACAGAATATAGTCTCAATATCACATTTAAGGAACAATTTATTTAAAAAAAATAGAGAAAAGCATTCATACCAATGTACTCAATCTATAATTGCATGCAAAACATGCTGTGTTTTGCAGATATTCAAACAAAGAAACTATGACTTGGGTAATGGAAGGACCAGGGTGGGAAGAGTGCAAGTCAACGTTTGATGTTAATTCTTCCATTCTGTGAGTAAGGAGGCAGTACGGCCAGCTGCACTGTTGACTCTCCACAGCAGGAATGCTGAAGGCTTAAAAAATGTTGGAAGCCAGCAACAACCTGGACTAGATCTTAACACCACAAAAGTTTATTCAGTTAAGATCTAATCCAGGTTATTGCTGGCTTCCCATGTCTTTCATTTATTTTGGTTATTTGTCCTAAGCTGAAGACCCTACTTTGGTGTTTAATGTTGAGAGCTTCCAGTATATAGCTTTCAGGTCAGTGTGGTTATATGCTGCAAGTAAGCTGTGGGCTTGCATATGTAAGCAATAACATTCATGGGACCACCTACAGCATCAGCAGTGTATACTGACAGCAAGTGGCCACTATGGGGAGGGGGCTGACATGATGGCAAGATGGTTGACTAACACCCAACTCTCACCTCCTAGGGGAATGAATGGGCTTACTACTCACTCTTACAGGAGGAATGAAAGGGCTGACTGGCTGCAGAGAGGGGTGACTGATGGTGGTTGTGTGTGTATGTGGGGGGAGTTTAAAAAAAAATTCAACTAAACTAACACTCATTGCTTAAAAAAAAGACACTATTCAAGTAAGAAATAAATGCCTTGAATCTTAAAAAAAAAAAAAACATTGAGAAGGCACTTACAAATAATAAATGAAAGTTAATGGCACACAAATGGTTGTGCCTGCTCTGTAGCCAGGGCTTACCAGAATCCAGAACCATATCTAAACAAGTCTTCACTTTGAAAACCACACACAACAAAAAGGGGGTAGGCGGCTCTTTTACTTAGAACTGTAGCAAATTACTTGTTACAAATTTATCAGCTTGCTACAATCAGTCTACTAACACACACTGAACACTTCAGCCGTGACTGCATATGTAATACCCACACTTGTTAAAATATCAGCAATTTCATTAACAAATGTCAGTACTACACTCAATACCTCAAATGTCAAGAACTTTGCAGAGGATTTTCTGCCTGTTTCTCAACAAATGGGGGCTTTCTGGCAAATAGAGGACTGAAATTGTTAAATAATGATGAGGCATTTGAGTTTCTGACTCCATATCCCCTCAGAAAAAGTATGCTACTTCAAAACCTCTTATTCTATCGACTTTTTAAGTTTATACGAGTAGTATTTAAGATCTGTCACTGATTTTGGGCCTTTGTCTTCTCATTTTTGGCTTTGTCCAAAATTCTTCCACTAAAGAGTCTGAGAGGTATGCTACACTCCTGCACCATCAGTTGCCGATCACAACAGCTTCAGGAGTAAAGAAAAGATATCTTCACCTTGAAGATGATAGGAAAAGACATTGCAAGTCGGTCAACAACAACAGACTTTAGAGTTTCATACTGGTCAGAGAATGTAAGCTGATGCAAAAGCTGGTATTCTGTCCACTTTTTTTAGTGAATTTATTTATCCTTTTTGTTAATCAGGTTAGTCCCACTACACTGGTATCCACTTTTCATGGGAGACCAAAGTTCATACTTATTCTACTAGGGGAAATTTTGCCAGAGCATCAGGGAACTTCCCTATTCTTTTTGACAGCTTTCATGGGATCTCCTACAGCCATCTATGTTACCACTGACTCATGTTCCTGATTTAGGACATTTGCTCTCCCATTATTTTTGCCAATGCCCAGGAAAATAATTTGAGAGGTATGGTTAAGGCTTGAGAGCCCCCCAAAAGAAGTGAAGCTATGGTAGGGTGAAGAGGGCATGATCAGCAACTGTTAAATAGTTAGGAGGATAATTGAGCTATACTGTCATTTCTGAATGCCAGTACAGAAACAAATTCTAATACTGCTTACAGTGGGTGGTATAAATTGTAGCAAGCCATTGTTTTTGCCCACTTTTTTTTTTGTTGCTTTTTGATGCTCAGAGTTGAGGGTCACCAGACTGTGGAGCAACCCAAACTGGGCCCTGTATTTGCTAAGGCTGGCTCCAAGTGTACCATAGTATCTCAATGTACTGATACAATAATGTTTGATTACAAGTGATTCTTCCCTAAAAATGTTCCACATTGCATAGTAAAATTTACAAAGTAAATAAGAAGTTATGTACTGACCATAACATTCCATGTTTGTAGTCCATCTCGCCTACATTCTTGTTGGATGGGTTCAGAGCAGATTCTCAGCTCCGACTCGGCCGATACTAAAGCTCGAGAGCTTTTACTGGCTCGAGGCTAACCCTTATCCCATGGTGCCACACGACAATTCCCCAGATGATCTTTGCAAGAAAGTAAATAGGTACATAATAATATGTAAACTATCAATAACAATGCACATACAAACAGAATACTCTATTACTATCCATGCAAGTGGACAGACAACTACAACCAGGTCAGACAGCAAAATGGATAGTCCACCAGTTCCTCCAGGAAACAGGAAGGGGGAAGGAGGGTGGGACGCAAGAATGTAGGTGAGATGGACTACAAACATGGAACATTATGGTAAGTACATAACTTCTTTATGTTATGTTGTCCTATCTCGCCGTAATTCTTGCTGGATGGGAGTTATCGGTTCTGAGGAAGCAGGAAGAATTCTCGGAACCGAAGGATCCAGCACAGAAGGACCCGAAGTGTTAGACTCCAAAAGCGAAGCAGTTGGAGGAGGAGCAGTAGTCTGAATATGGGATGGCTCCAAAGACTTTGGGTCCGGAAGGGCTAATTTTTTAGCCAGAGTCGGGTCACAGAGCGGCCTCTTCACCACCTGCTCGATATCCTCATCTGAAAGTGTCCTGGAAAAACGGGTGGAGATAGAAGGAGATCTCCTCCTCTCTAATATAAGAGATCTCAAAGTAGGTGAGATAGGGTCCATAACTGGTGAATGTCTAGATACCGAAGGCTGTGTCAGCACTGAGGAAACAGACGGCACTGAGACAGAAGAAGCGGAATTGGAGCCAGAACTCCTCAGCTCCGTCGCTTTAGACTTCTTAGATGGCTCCGAAACTGGAACTGATGGAGACTTTCTCTTTAAAGTTTTGGGAACTGTCTGATGAAGTTCCAGCTGTTCCTGGAAGTCATAAGACCCCTGTCAATCAATTTGCGTTTTCTCTCATTAAGAACCTTAGTATTAAAGGCATGACAGAAAGTACAAGGTTCTTGTAAATGAGCCTCTCCCAGGCAGTACATGCAGCTAGTGTGACTGTCAGTCAATGACATTTTTTGGGAACACTTGTCACATTTCTTGAACCCAGAAGGGTGGTGTTCCTTATGTTCTCTATCTTTGTCTTAGGACATACTGACAAGAAAACAAAGCTAACAATAATAACAATAACTATAACCAACAAGCAAAGCTATGAAGAGAAGAAAAAAAAAACTTTTTTTTTAAGGGAAGAAGGACTAGCACTCAGAGAGGAAAGGCCCTCTAATTTAAACGGGCAGCTACGGCCCTCTAACTAAAACGAGCCATACAATCCTAAGAAAAGAGGGACGGGATCAAGCACACACTACAATCACACA
The DNA here is from genome assembly GCF_019279795.1 of Protopterus annectens. Classification (NCBI taxonomy): domain Eukaryota; kingdom Metazoa; phylum Chordata; order Ceratodontiformes; family Protopteridae; genus Protopterus; species Protopterus annectens. Next base: position 348,686,686 of record NC_056747.1, on the reverse strand, counting down.
GGTAATAGGCAACAAGTATTTAGATAGAAAGATGAAGATACTAGACAATAAATATCAAGATTTATCAAAAAATCTTCTACTTAGCCAATGAGCCAGTAAGGAGACAACCTCGAAGCTTTTGCGGCAAACGAGATCTGGGGAATTGCCATGTGGCACCATTGGATAGGGGTTAGCCTCGAGCCAGTAAACTCTCTTGAGCTTTAGTATCAGCTGAGTCGGAGCCGAGAATAGGCTCCGAACCCATCCAGCCAGAATTACGGCAAGATAGGACTACATAACATCTGACAGTTTATGATGAAGTGCAATATAAACTGGCTTCCCAACTCAAGTTTCCTATTCAGTATGTCCAGTCTCTTTCAACTAACTAAAAAATAGAAGTTATGTTCTTACCATAACGTTCCATGTTAGTTGTCTTCTTCTCGCCTTCTTCTTGCTGGATGGGTTCGGAGCCGACCTCGGCTCCGACTCGGCCACTCTAAAAGCTCGAGAGTTGGTTCCACCGGCTCGAGGCTCCCCTTATATCCCACAATGCTAGGCGAGAGTTACCTCAGATCTCGTTTGTAAGCTAACCCCAGCTTATAATAGTAACAGAATAACTCTAAACAGAGTCCACCTCTAAGAACAGGAAGAAAGAAGGGTGACCTACATCCTGATCCAGGAAATATGCACAACAGCATATGCCTAAGAAAGAGGTGGTAGAAAGAGAGGTCACGATCACAACTCCTCTAGGTCTGTCCAGGCCAGGGGGAAGGAGGGTGGGACGCAAGAAGAAGGCGAGAAGAAGACAACTAACATGGAACGTTATGGTAAGAACATAACTTCTATATGTTAAGTTGTCTATCTCGCCTTCATTCTTGCTGGATGGGACCGCCCTAGCACCTTGTCCCGGGTGGCCTAACGGAACAGACTCCTGAGAACAGTGGAACCAAAATTAGCTCTATGCCTAGAAGCTAAATCCAACTTATAATGAGAAATAAAAGTGTGAGGAGTAGCCCAAGTAGCCGCTGCACAAATGGTGTCAATAGGCAGTCTGTCTTGGAAGGCTAAAGAAGTAGCCAAAGCTCTGGTGGAATGAGCTTTAGGTTTATTAGGCAATTTTTGTTGTCTAATTTCATATACCAGGGAAATCAAAGATGTTAGCCATCTGGATAATGATACCTTTGAAACTGAAAGTCCCTTTCTGCTTTCTGCATAGGAGACAAACAGCTGATCAGATTTTCTGAATTGTTTTGTTCTATCCAAGTAGTACCTCAATTGACGATGAACATCCAGGCAGTGTAATTTTTGTTCAGACCTATTGGAATACTCTGGAAAAAAGACAGGGAGGTCAATGCTTTGGTTTAGATTTGATGTCGAAACCACCTTAGGCAAAAAGGACGGGTTAGTTCGTAAGGATACTCTGTCCTTATGAAACAAAAGATAAGGAGGACGACAACTGAGTGCTTGAAGCTCTGAAACTCTTCTAGCTGATGTAATAGCTACCAGAAAAAGAGTTTTCCATGATAACAATTTTAAGGAACAGGAAGCTGCAGGTTCGAAAGGGGGAAGAATCAAAAAAGCAAGAACTAAATTTAGGTCCCAAGGAGAAGGAGGATTTCTTATAGGAGGTCTGAGAAGAAAAACTCCTTTCAAAAAGGCTTTGCAGAGTTTGTGGGACATTAGGGCAGATTCAGAAATACCCACATGAAAGTTAGAAATAGCTGCCAATTGAACTTTAAGTGTAGAGGGAGATGAACCTGCATGGAAGAGTTCAGCTAGAAAATCAAGGACTAGTTGGATGGAAGCGGTGAAAGGATCTATGTCCTTTCCTTGTGCCCAATATGAGAAGCGTTTCCACTTACTCAAATAAATCTTTCGAGTGGAAGATTTATGGGAAGCTATCAATATATCTCTAACAGAGTGAGATAATTGAGGAAGCCTGGCTAAGGTTGGAACTGGAGGAACCAAGCAGTGAGGTTCAGAGAGGGGAGGGAGCGATGAAACTGACCCGACTGATGGATCAAAAGATCTGGAACTAGGTCCAGATTCCACGGTCGCTCAAGAGAAAGCGATGTAGAAAGGGGAACCACACTTGTCGAGGCCAGTAAGGAGCAATGAGGATCAATGAGGCCTTCTGAGCGATAGCTTTCTGAATTACTTGAGAGATCAGTGGGAAAGGAGGAAATGCATACAGAAGTCCCCGGGGCCAAACCTGGACTAGAGCGTCTCTGCTGGGTTGGCCTGGTAAAGGAATAGAGTGAAATATTCTCTGCACTTGCTGTTTTGGGGAGTAGCAAAAAGATCGCAGCAAGGCTGACCCCACTTGAGAAAAATTTCTCTCACTACAGAGTCTTTCAGAGACCACTCGTGAGGCATGAGAATAGCTCTGCTCAACTTGTCCATAATATGATTGGACTTCCGGGGATGTGCATTGCTATCAGAAACGCTGAGAAGAAATCGCCCATTGCCACAGTCTGAGTGCTTCTCGACACAGGGGATATGATCTGGTTCCGCCTTGTTTGTTGATGTACCACACTACAGACATATTGTCTGTCTGGATTGCAATTGTTCCCAAGGGAAGAGAGTCTTGAAGGGCTTGCAACGCTAAAAGCACTGCTCTCATCTCCAGAACATTTATGTGCAAGTGGCATTAGTTTGGTTGCCATGTGCCCTGGACTGTCCTGCCCTGATAATGCCCCCCCCACCCGATCAGGGAGGCATCCGTTGTCAGTGTAGCAACCGGAGGAGGTGGAACAAAAGGTCTTCCCGACAGGAGATGGGGGGAAGACATCCACCACATGAGATGCTTTTTGCGCGCCTGCGTGAACACAATGGTGTGAGACATTGGAAGTTCCTGGTATGACCATTGAGTAAAAAGCATCCACTGAAGGATCCGCATGTGGTATCTGGCTAATGGGAGGAGAGGTATGGCAGCTGCCATAATTCCCAATACCTTTAGAACTAACCTGGCTTTGATTCTGTTGTTGTTGAGAAGGAGTGATACCAATTTGTGAAAGTCTGATATCCTTTGATGTGTTAGCCTTGCAGACATGTTTATCGTATCTAGATTTGCGCCTATGTAGGTAATAGTACGACAAGGCGACAAAACAGACTTTTCGCAATTTATTGAAATACCCAGCTTTTGACAAACGCGAAAAGTGTAATCTCTGGCCATCAGAAGGAGATGCTTGGTGGGAGCTGTGAGGAGCCAGTCGTCCAAATATGGAAACACCTGGAATCCTTGTCGTCTCAGGTGAGAAGCTACCACTGCCATGCATTTGGTAAACACCGGGGGCAGTGGTGAGACCAAAGGGCAGGGCGCTGAACTGAAAATGACTGGTTCCCAGCCTGAAGCGGAGGAATCTTCTGGAGCGTCTGTTCATTTTTATGTGATAGTACGCATCCCGAAGGTCTATAGAGCACATCCAGTTTCCTTTGCCCAAAACGGGAAGGATGGATTGCAGCGTGACCATCGAAATCTTGTTTTCTTGACTGATTTGTTCAAGACACTGAGATCCAATATCGGTCTCCAGTCCCCTGTTTTCTTTGGAACTAAAAGAACCTTGAGTAGATTCCGGATCCTTGTTGGTCTGCTGGCACTGGCTGAATTGCTCTTTTGCAAGCAGTTTTGAAATTTCCAAAGCTGCTAGATCCCTTTGAGCGGGTGGAACATCTGGAAGGGATTTTTGACTGATTTGGAAGCGAAAAAGGGGATAGAATAGCCTTCGAAATGATGGACTGTACCCATTTGTCTTGAGTCAGGGATAGCCAGGCTTCTGGGTACAGTGACAATCTTCCCCGACTGCCTCCGAAGATGGGCAGTTGGGCAACACCTCAGGGATGCTGAAAGGGCTTGTCAGGAAGGCTTCCCGATTGCCCTGGTTCTGCGGACCCCCTGCCCCTAGGGCGGCGTCTACCATTGTTATTCCCACCTCTGCCTCTGGTGGGAAACGACTCTGTCGTCAGGCGAAGTCCCTTGCGATTGTTTACGGAACCACATCTTTCCACCCTTCTGGCCTTTGGGGTAAGGCCTGGAAGGAGTAGAAAAACGGACTCCGACGGCAGAAAGGGTCTTGCCATCAGTCTCGCACCTAGTCAGGGTTTCTTTCACTTGAGGACCAAAGAGAGATGATCCATCAAAAGGGGAGTTCGTGAAAGACGTCTTGAAAGGGTCCGCAAAATTGCATAGCCGCATCCAGGCGTGCCTACGTAAGGCTACACCTGTCCCTGCGGCTCTGCTCGCTCCATCAGCCGCGTAAGAAAGAAGGGGCATGGAGGAGTTGGTTATGGAATTAAGGGTAGCCAGCTGCGTGTTCATCTTGTCTTGGAAACCCGCAGCTGTAGGATCCTTTAACATTTCACTCGCTTCCTTGATCAAGTCCCTTTGAAGGCAGTAAAATGGCACAGGTAGTTCAGCGACGCATGGTAAATGTCGCTGAGGAGAACATCCGCTTCCGTACCTATCCATGGACCTAGATTCCTTGTTAGGTGGATGGACAGGTACTGAAGGATCAGCTAGTTCCTTCTTTGTGGCAGCAGCTACCACCATAGCATCCACAGAAACTCCTTTTGTTAAAAATTGTTTGTCTGCTGGAGCTGTTATGAACTTAGAGGGTCTCCTGGGAGTGGGGTCCACTGAATCAGGAGCCGTCCATGCCTTCTTAGCAACCACCTGCATGAGGGGTCAAGGGGGGACACCCAGGAGGTGGAAGGACGAGAGCCAAACGCCTCAAGATACACAGATTCGTCCTCCGAAGGGTTGAGGGCTGGCCAATTTCCCTCTGTTTCAGGATCTCCAGAATGTCTGCAAATGAGACATCTTCAGAAGGGGAACGGGGAACCCTCAGAATCATCCAAATCTGTGTCTGACGTGATGGACTCAGGTGAGTCAATGTGTTTCCTCTTACACTTCCTCTTCCGAGGGGCTCTTCTGCCAAATCAGGAGAGGCCTCGAAGAGGATGAAATCCCACAGGGGCTCCTGAGGAGCTGGCTCTCTGCGGTCCGGGATGAGGGAGTGAGTCGACTTAGCCTGAGGCACCATAGAGGGAGGGGCGGACGGAGCCGACTGTGGAGTAGAGCCAGGCTCTAACACACTCCGCATGACCTCCAATGCACCCCTGTCAGGCAGAGCCAGAGGTCCCCGCTCCGAGAAGCTAAGAACCCCCCTCGGCACCGACAGTGATGGCTCCGAGGCCGATGTCAGAGCCGAACTCACCAGCGCCGAAGCCCCGAGAGGGAGAGGGGGGTCGGACAAGGGTCCGATGCCACTCACCCCCTCGGAGCCGACGAGGGAAGTCCGGCGCCGAGATTCTTCCAAGGAAGAAAACTGAGCCGACGACGGAGCCGAAGACAATTGTATCGGCTCCGACGCAATCACAGTCTCTGTTCCGACACGACCCGGCTCCGAGCTCAAGAGAGTCGAAGGAGGAATATGTTGATGGACCGGGGCAGGCATCGACTGATGAGTCGGGCTCTGAAGCATCTGGGCCAGTGCCTCGGACTTAAGTAGTCGACTCACTACCCTCTGAAGGTCATGATCCGATAGCCTCGATGACCTAGAGGAGTGAGACCTTTGGCTCCGTTCAGACAGCAGGGGAGATCCTGGAGCCGAATGAACGGAGCCAAGAGATGGTGACCTGGACCTCTTCCTAGTTGTCGGCTCCGAAGGTCTGGTCGGAGCCGACACGGAACTCTATTACCTCGGCTCCGGCGGAGCCGAGGACCACAGAAACTGTGGACTGAGACTTATCGGCTCCAGCCGGAGCCGATGAAGGCAAGGTTGAGAAACCTTAGGTCTCGGCTCAGTTGCGGAGCGAAGACCTAGATGCCTTAGAGGGCTTCCTGTTGAAACAGACAGGGAATCCTCTGGCTTGAGTAAGCCTCTAAGAATTAATTTATTCTTTCTTTCCTGCAGGACCCTGGGGCTGAAGCCATGGCACACAGCACAGGAGTCCTGCAGGTGCAAAGGCCCCAGACAATAGACACAAGAAGTGTGAGCGTCTGTCAGAGACATTTTCTGACAGCACGCATCACACTTCTTGAATCCGGAGACCTTTGCTTCTTTAGACATTTTTGTCTGAACAGGTGTACACAAACACACACAAACACACTAGTTATACCCTGTCAAGTTAATACAATAAAAGTAGTAGTAGTACTAGTAATTTAAACTACAATGAAACACACACACTCCACTAGGGAAGGAAAGGCCTATAGGCCCAAGGGAAGAACCAAAGGTTCTTGGGGAAAAAACGGAAATTTTTGGGTAGGGAATTAAAGTTTCTAACCTACTCTAAACTAAGTAAAAATATTAAATTAAAGGGGTTTTTAAGACTAATTTCACAAGAAAATAGTACTTACCAGGAACCGGTAGAAACAACCAACCTCGAAGCTGTAGCGGCAAACGAGATCTGAGGTAACTCTCGCCTAGCATTGTGGGATATAAGGGGAGCCTCGAGCCGGTGGAACCAACTCTCGAGCTTTTAGAGTGGCCGAGTCGGAGCCGAGGTCGGCTCCGAACCCATCCAGCAAGAATGAAGGCGAGATAGACAACTTAACATCAGACATTCATCACAACTGTAGAAATCTTCTAATAACGTAAACAGTAGAAGCCAATTTACAATTTAAAAAATTTCAAAATTCAACCCACAGTACATAAATAGAAGTTATGTCCTTACCATAACGTTCCATGTGGAGTGTTCATCTCGCCTTTGTTCTTACACCTGGGTTCGGAGCCGATCCTCGGCTCCGTGTCGGCCGCTTGACAAAGCTCTGCATCGAGAAGAAGCTCGAGACCAACCTAACTCCCACAATCCCCCTCTGCCTTTACCTCAGATCTAGTTTGCAAGCAAACCAGCAGAGAAGAGAGCATAACACTTTCATACCAACAACAAACACGTAATTACATAGTACAACAACTGTTCCAGGCAGAAGCCGGAGAACAAACCAGGCACCTAAATTGGACGTTCTTCCTGAGGGAGGGAGGGTGGGAATGTAAGAACAAAGGCGAGATGAACACTCCACATGGAACGTTATGGTAAGGACATAACTTCTATATGTGAGAGTGTTCAATCTCGCCGTTTGTTCTTACACCTGGGTAGCGCGTCCCTAGCTCCTTGTTCCTGAGGAACTCAAGGGAGAACGTTCCTGAGCACAGTGGAACCAAAGGTTGCCCTGTCCCTAGAAATCCTATCCACTTTGTAATGAGAAATGAAGGTATGCGGTTTAGACCAAGTAGCAGCCGCACAAATAGTGTCTAACGGTAGGCGAGCTGCATGAGCCAGGGATGTAGATACTGATCTTGTAGAGTGGCCTTTGGGCTTGACAGGTAAATTTTGCTCAGAGGCAGTGTAGACAAAGACAATACAGTCAGTAAGCCATTTAGACAAGGTTCGTTTTGTGACCGCCATACCCTTCTTGTTGTCTGAGAAGGCTACAAAGAGCTGGTCTGTTTTCCTGTGATCCTTTGTTCTGTCCAAGTAAAATCTGAGTTGTCTATGAACGTCTAACTTGTGTAACATATATTCCAATTTATTGGAGTGATTCTTGAAAAATGTGGGCAATTCAATGGACCGATTAATATTATTAACGGAGCAGACTTTGGGAAGAAAGGATGGATTAGTGCGAAGAGAAACTCTGTCAGGGTGAAAAATCAAATAAGGATGTTGAACTGAAAGAGCCTGAAGCTCAGATACCCGCCTGGCCGATGTGATAGCCACCAGAAAAAGGGTCTTCCATGACAAAAACTTCAAAGGACAGGAAGAGGCTGGTTCAAAAGGTGGTAGCATCAACTGAGACAAAAGAAGGTTCAAGTTCCAAGGTGAAGTAGGAGTTCTAACTGGAGGTCTAATGTGGAAGGATCCTTTTAGAAACGCCTTACAAAGCCTGTGAGCCATAATAGGAGCCCCACTTTCTCCCACATGAAAATTTGATATGGCAGCTAATTGCACTCTCAAAGTAGCAGGAGAAGCCCCTTGGTGGAACAATTCGGTCAAAAACTCCAAGACTTTATTCAGAGGAGCTACTAAGGGATCCAGTTGTTGTGTAGTTGCCCAATGTACAAAACGCTTCCATTTACTGGTGTAAGTCCTCGTAGTGGATGCTTTATGAGAAGCCACTAGGATATTTTGAACTGCAGGGGATAGAAGATCAGACCTGGCTAAGAAGGGAAGCGGAGCAGCCAAGCTGCTAGTTTGAGGGAGAGAAGCGACGGGTGGAGAGCCCCTGACGAATGGGTCAGTAGATCCGGCTCTGGGTCCAGGATCCAGGGTTCCCGCATTTGGTGTTCTAGAAGAAAGGGAAACCATATTTGACGAGGCCAGAATGGGGCAATGAGGATAATTGTCCTTTGCAGGTTGCTGGCTTTCTGCAGAAATTTGAAATCAGGGAACAGGAGGAAAAGCGTGCAGGAGACCCGGGGGCCAATCGTGAACCAGAGCGTCCCTTGGGACTTCCCCTGGAGGGGGTAATAGGGCAAAATAGCTCCTGCATTTGGCGTTCATTGGAGATGCAAACAGATCGCAGGAAGGCTGGCCCCACTTGCGAAAAATCTCCTTCGCAACTGACTGTTTGAGGGACCACTCGTGAGGTAACAGGATGGCTCTGCTCAACCTGTCCGCTATGACGTTGGATAACCCCGGGATGTGCGTTGCTATTAGAAAGCGACCCGTGGACTCTGCCCATTGCCAGATTCTCATGGCCTCTCTGCATAGTTGATAAGACTTGGTTCCCCCTTGCTTGTTTATGTACCAGACTACAGACATGTTGTCCGTCTGGACTGCAATTGTCCCTAGAGGAAGAAGGGGAGCAAAGTGTTGCAACGCTAGGAACACTGCCCTCAACTCCAGAACATTGATATGCAGATTGTATTCCAAATTGGTCCATTCGCCTTGGACTGTCTGTCCCTGAAAGATGCCCCCCCACCCCATCAGGGAAGCATCCGTGGTCACTGTTGCTGTTGGAGTGGGTAGCACAAAGGGTCTTCCGTTGGATAGATTGCAAGTTCGAAGCCACCAAGCCAGGTGCGACTTGCATATGTTTGTGATGTAGATCTCGTGTGTCAGGGGTAGCTTTTGGAACGACCACTGTGCAAACAGAAGCCATTGAAGAACCCTCATATGCAGTCTTCCCAAGGGTATGGCAATGAGAGAAGCTGCCATGAGGCCCAAAACCTTCAGAACCAGTTTCGCTGGGGACTTTCTGGAAGAGAGAAGAAGAGATATATGATTTTGCAGGGATGCTATCCTTTCTGGGGGAAGCCTTAGAATTAAGCACTGTATTCAATTCTGCTCCTATGAATGAGATATGCTGTGATGGCTGTAGTAAGGACTTTTCGAAATTTACGGAAATTCCGAGATGAACACAAAGCTGTAGTGTGTAATCCCTGGCCTGAATCAGTTGACGCTCGGTGGTGGCAGAAAGGAGCCAGTCGTCCAGATATGGAAACACCTGGAATCCGAGGCGCCTCAAGTGAGACGCTACCACTGCCATACATTTGGTGAAGACCCTGGGGGCTGAGGTCAGACCAAAGGGCAGGGCTCGAAACTGAAAGTGACTGGCTCCCAGCTGGAAGCGCAAGTGATCCCTGGACGCCCTGGCCATTTTGATGTGGTAGTATGCATCCTTTAGATCTATTGAGCACATCCAGTGGTCCTTCTTTAAGAATGGAAGGATCGATTGAAGCGTGACCATTCGGAACTTTTCTTTCTTGATAAAGGTTTTGAGTTTGCTCAGGTCCAGAATTGGCCTCCAGTCCCCTGTTTTCTTTGGAACTAAAAAGAACCTTGAGTAAGTTCCGAATCCTCTTTGGTCCGCTGGGACTGGTTGGATGACTCTTTTTTTTCTAGCAGCTTTGAAATTTCTGTAGCTGCAGGGCCTCGCAGATGGGGCACATCTGGAAGTCTTTTCTGTGGAATTGGGGGCAATAGAAAGGGAATTTTGTAGCCTCTGGTAACAACGCTTTTTACCCAGTTGTCTGATGTTAGATTTTGCCAGGCCTGTGGGTACAAAGCTAAGCGACCCCCGACTGCCTCCAGAGCAGGACAGTCGGGCCTCCTCTCAGGAGTGCTGAAAAGGTTTCCCGGGGAGTGTATCCCTGTCACCTTGGTTTTGCGGACCCCCTCTGCCGCCAGGGCGACGTCTTCCACCCCTACCCCCTCCTCTGCCTCTGGAGGGGGTATCACCCTGTGCGCCCGGAAAAGACCTGGGGTTTTCAAAACCACATCTTTCCACCTCGTTGCCCCTTGGGGTACGGTCTGGATGGGGTGGAAAAACGGACTCCGACAGCAGACAGAGTCTTTCCCTCTTGCTCACACCGGGTAAGGGTCTCCTTTACTTTAGGGCCAAAGAGAGTGGCACCATCAAATGGGGCGTTAGTAAAGGAAGACTTGAAGGCTTCCGCAAATGAACATAAGCGCATCCAGGACTGCCTACGAAGAGCAATCGCTGAAGCTGCTGCCCTACTCGATCCTTGACTGCGTATGAGATCAGCCTCATGGATGAGTTAACAATAGAAGTAAGGGTGTTGAGATGTGCTGTAACCTTCTCCGAGACAGCAGCATCTGTAGTACCCTGGAGGGTATCTCCCAACTCTTTGACTAGATCCCTCTGTAGTCGTGTAAAGTGGGTCAAATAGTTCAGGGATCGCATAGAAAAAGCCGCTGAACTAAAAATGCGCTTCCCATATCTGTCCATAGTCGTAGAATCTCTATTAGGCGGATGGACAGATGAGGAAGATTCCGACATCTCCTTTTTCGTGGCTGCTGCCACCACCATAGCGTCCACTGGCACTCCCTTTGTCAGATAAGCCTTATCTTGGGGGGCAGTAATAAATTTGTTAGGCTTCCTATGGACTGGCTCCACCGTGTCAGGTGTCTCCCACGCCCTTCGAGCAATCAGCTCCATTAACTCATCGAAGGGCGGAGTGACCCAGGAGGAGGAAGAGCGAGCACCGAATGCCTTCAGCAAGACCGACTCATCCTCAGAAGGGGGAAGGGACTGCCAATCACCTCTCTGCTTTAGGATCTCCAGGATGTCAGAAAAGGAGACATCCTCCGAGGGTGACTTTGGGGACCCTTCTGACTCATCTAAGTCAGTGTCCGATGTCAATGATTCTTGTGGAGAATCTAAGTGTCTCCTCTTACACAATCTTTTCCTCGGAACTTCCTCGGGGGGGGGGGGGCATCCGAAGAAGCCTCCGAGGAAGAGGGGGCACCCTCTAGGGGTGGCTGAGACACTGGTGCTCGACGCTTGGACATAGCCGTGGGTGCAGAGGAGGATAACGGCCCTTTATGGGAAGGAGAAGCTGTATCTGCTGAAGTGGTTGTCTGAACAGACACCACCTTCCTCATGAGTTCGAAAGCCCCCGGGTCCCGAGTCGAGGTATCCCCCGGTTCCGAAGAAGTCGGAGGAATCCCCGAGACAGGTACCGAAGGCATCGAACCCGAGGACGGAGCCGAATCGATCTGAGCCGAGGCCCCGAGAGGGAGCGTCGGAACCGAAACATCGGTCCGACTCTCAGTCCCAGAACCCAGGATGGATCTTGCCCGAGACTCCAGTACTGGATCCGACGGAGTCGAGGTGAACGGTACCGACCGAGAAAGGGACGGCTCTGGAACCGAGGACTCCACAATCAGCAGGTCAGCCTCTCCTGGCTCCGAAGACTGAATAGGCCTCGGAGGAGGAACAGGTGGAGATAAGGGAAGGCCTTCGAGTCTCGACACCAGCTGGGAGGAGACCGAGATGAGCTTGGACAAGGCCGTATTCTCCATCAATTTCTGCACCACGCGGTCCACATCAGTGTCGGAGAGGGGCCTGGAAGAACGCGTCGAAGGAATCGAAGACGGAGCCGACCTCAAAAGCACAGGAGGAGGGAGCTCCGTCACCGGTTCCAAGACTCGAGGCTCGGTAACTGACAACAGTTCAACACTCAGCCCCGAAGTCTGTGGAACTGGTGATCGAACTTTGAATGAAGAGCTCGGAGCCGATGACTTGGGCTCCGACGTCTTCGATTCCTTCGAGGATTTAGATGCCTGGTCTGATGCATCCAGAGCCTCTTGAAAAGTAGGTTTTAGAAGACCCCTATCCATAAGTTTCCTGCGCCTATCTGTCATGACCCTTCCACTGAATGAATGACAGATAGAGCAGTCTTCCTGCAGATGGAGAGGGCCAAGACAGTAGACGCAGGAACTATGATTGTCTGTGACAGACATCTTCTGTCCACATTGGCAACATTTAAAGCCAGACTTAGCTTTTTCTGACATGGTAATAAATCCAGAAAACAGTGTACAATCCTGTAATTAAAGTCAAATCCAGAGAATAAGTCAAAGCCAGTAATAGTCAAATCCTGTAACTTAAGTCACATCCAGTAGTCAAATCCAGTTAAGGGTGGGGTAGGCCCCGAGGGAACTCAAAAGTATATAAAGTATATAAAACTTATATACGGACCCGAGAAACCCTCGATACACTACTCACACATACAAACACTCAATCTAAAATATTTAAATACAAAAAACTAATGAAAGAATTATAAGAAATAATCAATCTTGAATGTCAGCTGGTCCGAGCTCAACAAAATGATGCGATCTTTGCAGCGGCAAACTAGATCTGAGGTAAAGGCAGAGGGGGATTGTGGGAGTTAGGTTGGTCTCGAGCTTCTTCTGGATGCAGAGCTTTGTCAAGCGGCCGACACGGAGCAGAGGATCGGCTCCGAACCCAGGTGTAAGAACAAACGACGAGATTGAACACTCTCACATTAAGCTTGTTTAGTGGGGTAGTACATTGATCACAACAGTCTCTTTGCAGGAACACCTTGGGTAACTCAGTTATTCAGGTTACTCCACTAAGCGTGTGTTCTAGTTAGTCAACTGAGACAGTTATTAACTTACTTCAGGGGTCAACTAAACAAAACTTATGCTCTGCACACCTAAATCAGCATCAACACTTCTCAACCCACGTACCTTTCAATCATCTGTGGCACATTAACTGAACTAGCTCACCACATTAAACTACTTGGAATCAATATTAATGAACATCTAAAACTTGATCTACAGATTCAATAAAGTAACTCAGGTCACCAACCAAAAATCAGAAATGCTCTAGCCATCCAAACTGCTTTATCAGATCTCAGCAACCTTTACCAACCTACAATCAACACAACTCACAAAATATAAGCAATCATATGACAAGACTGCAAGGGTTGCTACCAACCTTCTCAAAACAGAGTATACTTGTGTAAGAACCTACCATAACACAGTAAATGCTCTACTGATCACTTCTGCAGTATTCCAAAAATGTGGATCACCACTGATGTGTGACCAAGAGCGAAAGCTTAACCTTTCCTAGGTCGTACGTCTGACCTCAGCTTGCAGGTCTAGGGGATAAAAGCAAACATATGAGCACAGACTACCTCAAAGTCAGCAGCGTGAAGATCCCGGCGCGATTAGTTAGGTTAGCCAAGCATGAGGTAGTAAGCAGCCTCCTCAGTCCTAGGGTTTTTTTTACAGGGCATAAAAAGGGAGAAGGATACAGAGAAGATGGTAATCAAGAAAGAGGGGAAGGAGGTGTGGGAGGGAATACTGCAACAGTGATCATGACATTTACTGTTAGAGTAAGTTCTTACACAACTGTAGCATGTCCTGACTGAAATCACTGTTGCAATTATTCCAAACAACTGGGTGATTCCCAGAGCTGGATGGAACATATCGGGGGGGTAGTACACAGAGAAACTGTTCAAGAAGCCAGAAAGAACTGACCTGACGAAGGCTGACACAGACCTTATAAAGGCTTCAATCCTGCTGTGTTTAGTGAAGGTGAGTACAGAAGACCAGGTGGCAGCTTCCAATATGGCCCCAGCATCCACTCCTTTGTAGAAAGCTCTGGAGGATGCCATAGCCCTGGTAAAATGAGCTCAAGGGCATACGGGCAGGGATTTGCCATGCAGAAAGTAATAAAAGAAGATGGACTCAGAGATCCGGCTTGTAATGGGTTTGCTTGGATACTGGTTGGCCCAACTTTGAATCCACGAATGAGACGCACAGTTTTTTTGAGACTTGTAAATGGATTTGGTCTTGACCAAATCAAACCTGAGCTGTGAACATCTGCAGTGAAGCAGTCTTCTAACCCTTCACCCCACCCCGGTTCGGTGGGCTGGGGAGGGAAACAGGCAGACTGATGACAAAGCTGAGAGACAGTTCGTTCACTTTTGGCATGGTGGAGGAATTTGCCCTCAGGGTCACCTTGTCCTTGTGAAAAATAATTAAAGGAGGAATGGCTATGAGTGCCTGTAGCTCTGAGACTCTCCTAGCTGAAGTGAGAGTCAGAAGCAGAATAACCTTCCTGGTGCAGAACCTGACATTAGCTGAGACTGCTAGTTCAAAGGGAGGCACAGTAAGCTTTTCCAGCATGAAACTGATGTCCCAAGAAGAGGGTACAGGCTACTTTGGTGGTCTAAGGTGGAAAGTCCCTTTAGGTAATTATTTAACCTCAAGTTTGGACATAACAGGAGGGCTTATGGGTAGACGCACAGAGATGGTACAGGGGCGGGTTGAATGGTGGAACAGGTCAGACCTGCATCCTTGAGCTCACACAGGTATATTAGGAAGCAAGCTACTACTTATTTCTTGGAATCCCGATTATTCCTATGATACCAGAAGAAAAATCTCTTCCATTTGGCTATACAGTGGTTTTAAGTGGTGGGGTGTCTTGTTTCTTGGGGGAACCTTTGTGTTGCCTGTGAATATTTGAACAGGAACTAGCTTCCAAATATTTAAGACCACCTGAATAGTTTGAATGAGGGCCCTAATCTCTTTCAGGTTGAGGTGTTCCATTTGGCTACACATTGGACTCTGAGTGCCTATCCAGACTGCCCAGGCATCGTCCGAAGCTTGTGTGTGCAAATCCTGAATTGGAAATGGTGGGGAAAAGTGGAGTCCTGGGTTGAATTTCACCTGATCCACCCCCAAGAAAGCTTTTTCCTGAGGCAAGTTATGAGGAGGTTCACAGTGTCTAGAGGATGAGTGCACTGGGACCACAGTGTTTTCAGGTATTGGTATTGGGAATGTTGGGACAGTGGCTACCATGAATCCTAGAGATCTTAGTAGTTTCTTGACCGAGTATCAGTGGAAGGAAGCAAAGCTGTGAAAATCTGTTGTAAAATTCTGTACTTTTTCCTGAGGCAGGTAAGTCTGCATCTTTCTGGTGTCCAATCAGCAGCCTAGAAAAACTAGGTCTTGGGTGGGAAGGTGGGAGGATTTCTTGTAGTTAACAGTGAACTCTAAATGCCGGAGGAGACGGAGGGTGAACTGGAGATGTAGCAGGATCTGTGCTGAGGTAGCCTGGATAAGCAGGTCATTTAAGTTGGGACAAATCTGAATTCCCTGACTTTGGCACAATGTTATCACAGGTGCTAGACACTTTGTGAAAACTCTTGTGGAGTGTGGAAAGTCTAAAAGGCAAAGCAGTAAACTGAAAGTGAGATAAGCCAGTATAGAACTTGAGGAATCTTATGCAAGAGGGGTGAACTGGTATATTCAGAGAGGCATCCTTTAGATCCAGGGATACTAGGTATGCCCGAGGAAGCATGAAGGCAACAGTGTATGCAGTGAGTGCATCTTGAAGGCTGGCACTTTTAAGGTGTTTAGCAAAGATAGATCCAGTATGGGTCTTCACTGCTGTTCTTTTCTTGGAACTAGGAACAGTCTGGAGTAAAAAAAAATCCTTCCTATGAATTTTATTGGCACTCACTATATAGTGCCCTGTGTCTGCAATTCTTGAGTATGGGTGGTAGAAGATGGAGTTGGCTACTCGGCTGTGGGGAGGGGTGTTCTTTTCATGCCATAGCATAACCCCTTTTTTTTTTATAATGGAAAGCACCCAATGGTCGGTGCCAATCTTTTCCCAGCTTCAGACTAAGTCTTTTGGAGAGGTGCACAACAGGGCAGAGGAGCTGGGGGATGTTGTTTTGTAAATAGTCACAGAGATTTTGCCTCAAAGCTAGGCATCCCAGATGTGGGATCCATTTGTGTTCTCTCTGGGAATGTCTTTCTGGGAGCCTTCTATTTTTGAATGGGTTGGGAGTCCTATCTAACAAAAAAGTGGGCTTGGCTGGGTAATTCCTAAACTATCTAGGCACAGAGCTTTAACAGAATAATCTGCAGTCTTTTACTGACTTGCCTCGCTCTTATAGGGCTTTAAGCTGGCAGCTTGTGAACCAAACAAAAAGTCTTAGTCCAAAACAGAAACAATAAGTTTGACTTTAAAGTCTTCTGGCATGGGTTGGTTGTGCAGCCATGTACACCTGCAAATGACAGACCCAGTAGCAGTTGGTCTAGAAAAGGGCTCTACAGCATAACTACAGCTGATACTGTGTCTGGCTACCTGAGCAACCTGATTAAGCAAGGGCATTTAATGTTTGGAATCTGGCCCCTGTGAATCCACCATTACCTTATTTCAGGAGTTGAGAATGAAAGTACAGTTGTGTAACTACCATAAATGTAAATGTTTGAGTGTATTCACTGTTGCAGTCATTACAGTTGGGTTATCCTGCTGGCAGGCTACCCGCAGTTGGCATGAATTCCAAAGTCTAGGTGTGGCGTCGGTTGCTGTCACCTCCTCCCTGACGTCAGTGTGTCAGGGGTATAAAAGATGCAGCCAACGCCATTTTCTTCAGTTTTTCTTGCCCCAGATGTCAGGTGCCCCCAAAAGGGTAGACTAAAATATGTCAATAAAGCATGCATGCACCCAAGTAACAAGTTTCCTTCATCTACAAGCAAATACACCACATAGGTTGTATAGAATAGAGAAGTATAGACAAGGTCCAGCAAAGATAAGGGGGATGGTGGGTAGGTAACCTGGACTGCAACAGTGAATACACTCTAACATCTACATTTATGGTAGGTACACAACTGTAATATGTTCATCGTGTTTCACTGTTGCAGTCATTTCTATTGGGTTGAATCCCAAAGCTAAGGGTGGGAGGCTGGAACTAAATATAATTAGGAGCGGCTATGAGGCCCTGCAGTACTGCAGTGGTAAAGCCTGCCCTGGATTTGGAGTAGAGTGGTAAGTGGTAGTGCTTTGTAAAAGTGTGCACTGAACTCCAGGTTGCAGCCTCTAAAATGTCTTTGGTTTGCACTCCTCTGAGGAAGGCTGCTGAAGTGGCTGCTGCTCTTGTTGAATGTGGCCTAATGCCCTTAGGTACTGATTTGCCATGTTGAGAATAGCATAAACGAATGCAGTGACCTATCCACTTTGAAATAGTCTGCTTTGAGATAGCCTTTCCTTGTGATCCTGCAGCATATGCTACCAGCAACTGCTCAGTCTTTCTGAAAGCTTTGGTTCTGTCCAAGTAGAAGCGCAGTTGTCTGTGTATGTCCAAAGAATGCAGAAGTTTCTCACCCTTATTCTGCGGGTTTGGATAAAAGGTAGGCAAATGAATAGTTTTGGTTGAGGGCCTCACTGGACACTACAACTTAGGCATAAATATGGGGTTTGTCCTTAGAGATACCCTATCTGGATGGAAAATGATAAAAGGTTCCACAGCCATGAGTGCCTGTAGCTCTGAGACTCGTCTTGCAGAGGTTATTACTAGGAGCAGAGCTGTTTTCCATGATAAAAATTTTATATCAGCTGTAGCGGCTGGCTCAAAAGGAGGCAGAGTGAGTTTTTCCAAGACATAATTGAGGTCCCATGCAGGTATTGGTGATCTCAGGCCGTAAGGTTTTGGCTCCTCTGAGGTACTGCCTTAATAAAGGATGAGAAAAAATAGGTGGCTCTGTATTGTAATGAGATGAAATGGCAGAGGCATGAATCTTAATTGATGAAAAGGATAGGCTTTTGTCCAGCATCTCGGTTAAGTATTGCAAAATCTGAGGGATATTTGGTACAATCATGTCAATTCCTTGTGCCTGGTTCCAAGCACAGAATCTCTTCCATTTTTCTGCATAAGATTTTCTGGTACTGGGCCTCCTGGCCTCCAAAATAACATCCATCACCGCTTTAGAGAGAGGTGTGTTTTGAAAAGCTACATTATCCGCCATGCTGCCAGATTTAAGGTCCTGAGTTGGCTGTGCAGGATCTGATTGTTTTGTTGGGTCAGTAAGTGAGGAATTTGAGGTAATGTCCATGCTGGGCATTGAGCCAAGTTCCTTAGGATTGGGTACCAGTGCTGGCGGGGCCAGTCTGGGGCAATCAGTATCATTTTTGGCTTCTCTTGTCTGACCTTTAGGAGTACCTTGGGGAGGAGAGGCAGAGGAGGAAAGGCATATACTGTTAGGGTTTTCCAGCTGAATGATAGAGCATCCACTTTCCATGCTTGCTTGTGATAAGTCCTTGTGCAGAATCTCTGTAGTTGGCAGTTGTGAGGGGAGGCAAATAGATCCATGTCCAGGCATCCCCAATTCCTTGTTATCATGTTGAAGACTTGTGGATCCAATTTCCACTCTTTGGGATCCATGAGGTTTCTGCTTAGTTTATCTGCCAGAGTATTTATCTTTCCTGGCAGGAATTGTGCTTGCAGATGTACTTGGTAAGTCAATGCTGTGTCCCACAAAGTTATGGCTAGTCTGCAAAGGAATGTGTGCCTCCCTTCTTATGTACCACATGACTGTAGTACTGTCCATCTTTATCAGTAGCCTGTCGTGGATGAAGTAGATCCTTGAAGGCTGTCAGCGCATTTTGAACAGCTAGCATCTCTTTTTGATTGATATGTAGATGCATTTGGATTGCGGACCATGAGCCCTGAATACATCTTCCTGCCATGTGGGCCACCCCGGCATAATCTGATGCATCTGCTGTCAATGTCTGCCTGGCTGGGGGTATGGTGAATGACTTCCCCTTGTTGTGGTGACAGGCCTTTGTCCACAATTGAAACTCCTGTTGCAGGCAGGGAATGAGTGTAATTATTGTTTCCAGGCTGTGGCAATGTTGAGTCCACACACTTTTTAGATAACATTGTAGTTTCCTCATATGCAGACTTGCATATAGAATTAGCAGAATGCAGGATGCCATGAAGCCCAAAGCCTGCAGAATTTTTCTTGCAGTTAACTGGGTGTTTGTTGCCAACATTCTGAAATAAGTAGTCAGTTGCCTTTGTTTGTCTGGCGTGAGATAAGCCATCTGGGCAGTTGTATTTAAGCTTGCACCCAGGAATATTATATCTTGAGAGGGTACAAGTTTTTGATTTCTTTTCATTTACAGTGTACCCTAGGCATGCTAGTAATCTTTTTACAAACGCCAGATGCTGTAGTAGCATGTCTTTGAATAAGGCATTCGTCCAAGTAAGGATATACTTGTATTCCTCTTTGTCTCCAAAATGCAATTACTGGTGCCAAGCATTTTGGGAAGACCCTGGGCGCAGTAGATAAGCCAAAGGGCAGTGCAGAGAATTGGTAGTGCATTGAGCCAGCTATGAATCTGAGGTATCTTCTGCATGATTGTCTGATTGGGACATGCAGGTATGCCTCTTTTAGGTTTAAAGTTACAAGCCAAGCCTTCTTGCCCAGCATGGGCAGAAGCTGCTGCAGTCCACATTTTGAATTTTGGAATATCCAGGTATGTGTTTAGAATAGATAGGTCCAGTATTGACCTCCAGGTTTTGTCCTTTCTGGGCACCAAGAAAAGTACTGAGTAAAATCCTTGTCCCTGCTCTTGCTGTGGTACTTGCTGAATGGCCCTCATGTCCATGAGGGTTGAAACTTGCTTTTGTGCCTCTGCCCATTGATTTTTTGGCAGGTCTGGCAAACCATTTGCCTGGGCAGGGTGTGAAAGTGGAACCTGTAACCTTGTGACACTATGTTCAAGACCAATTTGCCCTGGGTGATTAGGTGCCAGTTTTGAGAAAAAAGTGCTAGTTTTCCCCCTAAAGGAGCTGCCAGAAGATAAGTGCTTGGCGCTGGCAGGGGGAAGTCATTGGGACTACTTTCTGTATGGCTGTGACTTGTCTTCTCCGCTTTTGGAGGTAGAAGCACCCCATTGTTTAGACCTGTATGAGCCTTGGGGCTGGGATCTGCCTCTAGGGCGTCTGTATCTGCCTCTTTGTAGCCTATCTGACACTGAAAATGACCAATTCTTTGTAGGCCAGTGTCTGCTAAATCTTGGAGGCTGTACCTGTAAGAAATCCTTGACTGTTTGCATAGATTTGGCTTTGTCCTCCATTTTCTTCAACACCTCTTCTGCTTTAACACCAAACAAGGTATCATGCTGTAATGGAGCATCTAATACTTTTGCTTTAACATGATCAGGCAGATTCTGTTCCTTTAACCAAGCATGTCTCCTGACAGAACCCGTAAAAGCAGCTCTGCAGAAGGCCTCCAAAGAATCAAAAACACATTGTAAAGTATGCTTTCCAACTTGTTCAGCTGCATGCAATAAATCTTGCATTTCTTTATTTTCTGCACATTCAGAATTTGTCAACATTTTCTGTTTAAGCAGTGACATAATGTATTGCTGATATTTAAGCATATGAAACTGACAATTTAAAGCCCTTGTAGCCAAGGTAGCAGAAGTGTAAATCTTTTTTCCCCATCTGTCCAGTGCCTTGGAATCTCTGTCAGAGGGGGTAGGGTTTTTTGCAGTGGAAGCCTTAACCCCCTTGGGACCCTGAGAGATAGTTTCTGGGTCAGCAGCAGGGTTTTTAAAAAGAAATTTGTAGGAGTCTGGAACCCTGTAGTATCTGTCTGGCTTAATATGAGCTGGAGGTAAGGAGTCAGGAGTCAGACTGGACTCTGAAAATACATCTACAATGTCTAGCACAGGTGGAATAGCAAGGGGCCTGTGCTGAGGCAGTAAAAGAAAGTCTCTGAGCCTTTTCTTAGATTCTGAATAATCTTGGCTCTCCCAGTGGAAATGCTCCCTCATGGTATTCAGTGTTTCCCCAAAAGAATAATCCTCAGGAGGAGAAGCTGAGGGGATAGATTCTTCAGCATCAGAATCCTCATAAGGAGGAAAAGAGTATTCCTGATAAGAAGAGGAATCAGATGAAATGGAAACCTGATCTGAAGATTCATAGTCTATCTCTTGCCTAGGCCTGTTGTCAGGAGGTGGATGAGAACCCCTGATCAAAGTAATCAGGTCTTCGGCCATTTTGAGCATCTGTTTTTTTAGGCATGGAGGCCTGTCCATGGGGCTGTTGTACTTGTTTCTTTGTCTTTAAAGCTGCTTTAGTCTTCGCCTTTGAAGCTAAAGTCATTTTAACATATAATTGTGTAGGCCTGAAAATGCCCTCAGAAGCCGATGCCTGCTCAGCGGCTCCGGACCCATCTGAGGGAATGTTTTCCGAAGGTCCAATACCTTGAGTTTCTGTAGGCCTGGTTCACTCCACGTAGGAGTTGGTATCGGCCTGCGGCTCTACAGTAGTGGTTGTCAGGGGCTTCACTGAGAACTGGCCTAGAAGAAGCCTCGTCGTCGGTTTTGGACCTCGGATGCCTGTCCTTTTCTTTGCATTTTTTTGTAAACTCCGGTAGTCGGCTGTTCCGATGGCATTATATAATTAAATCTTCTGCCAAAGTAATGAAATGCAAAATCATACTGATAGTGTGTTGGTTAAATCTAGCACAAAACAGACAACTAGCAACGTCGTGGTCAGGGCCTAGGCAAGGAATGCAGTAAGAATGAAAATCCTTATGAGGTATTTACTTCCCACAAGGAATACAATTATTAACTTTTTCAGACATCGGTCTGGAGCAAGAAAAAAAGTTTCCCCAACGGGGTACTTGGCTTTTAATGAAGATTTCGGATCTGAAATTCGAACTTGAAAATCTCAGGAGTTGGCCGACCGGCACTTGCAAACTGCTTTTGCTTCGAGCACCGCGCGGCAAGAAAGACTGAAGAAAATGGCGTTGGCTGCATCTTTTATACCCCTGGCGCACTGACGTCAGGGAGGAGGCGACAGCAACCGACGCCGGACCTAGACTTTGGAATTCAGGCCGACTGTGGGTAGCCTGCCAGCAGGATAACCCAATTGTAATGCCTGCAACAGTGAAACACGATTAACATCAACAGATACTTTTGTCATCTGGGTCTGAATTTGCTGCCCTGAATACCAGAGTAGATGATGTATACATTTTTTCCTCTGCTATCCATATAGCCCTACTGTCTTTGTGTGAAGGGAGGGCATTGTGAAAGAATTTTGGAAGATTTTGCAGAACAGAGACTGCAGTGAGGTACACCACTAGATTCTTGTACAAAAACTTAAGTTCATCAGGAACTATATAAAATCTGTCTGGTCTCTGGGGGTAGGAGGCTGTGAATCAGTGGTAGCAAATGAAGACTGGAAAGCATCCAAGAAAGACTCCAGAACTGGAAGAACAGGTGAAGGGGACGGAGAGCCCATTTCTAAGAGACTGCAATACATTTTTTGCACCTCTGAAAGCTGTCTACACTCCCAATCAAATTGTTTCATCATGTTTACAACACTCTCTCGATTTGAAGCTTTTCCGCAGTAGAGTCAAGGGAAATCGAGTCTTCATCATCAGAAGAGATATGGTCAATGGAGTGTAATTAAGAGGAGTATGCCAAAGAATGTTCAGAGTCTAAGACATCATCTTCAGAACATGATGAAACCACAGTAATTTTACATGGAGTGGAAGGAGGAGGATGGGCAGAAAATGGAGGTTCAGGGCCATAATGGCCTTGAGCAGGACAGGAGAAAAGTCTGACCATTCTTTGTCAGTACAAAAGGGAGGGAGAGAGACATGCCTAGTTTTTAGTCATTTCTTTTTTGGCGTGATGTCTGCCTGCACCAAGCAAGGAAGTTCAGACCCCTGATGTACCTCTAAATTACCAGGGATCTCATCCCTAATTAGAATCTATGGGATGCCTTCTAAGCCCTATGACATTAGGATCCATAATTCACCTTTGTATATGGAAGCAGATTCTTCAGTGGTATGGTCCTCTTGATGCTATACCTGCCACTGGTAGTGTCTCAGTTGAGAGCAGCAGAGGTGGAGTCAGACACAGTATAGGTTCTGGAACCTCAGCAGATGTGTCAGAATCAGGAAAGGTCGACGTATCTGGCCTAAGGGATGCAGGATCCCCCCTCTTGGAATGGACCAAATTCTTCAGACATTGGGTCTCCAAGAAAGTGTTAAGCAAAGTCAGACAGGATTGTAAGGTCTTTGGAATAAATAATTGGCAATGGAACAGGCCTTATAGTTGTGCTCTGCATGCAGGCAGAAGAGACACTGGTTATGCAGATCTTTGTACAAGCTTTATCTAGTGCACTCACACTTACCCCACCTGGCTGACATCTAATACAGATACAGCACAACAAAACAGGTAAATAAAGGAAGGTTCCCCAACAGGGCACTTCTCTGCCTTTAATGAAGCTATGATACCAACAACGATCAGTCTGATGGATATGCAACTTGTGTTTGGGCTGGCAGCGAGATAGTCTGAGGATATATCTCCACTTATATAACTGTATGCTTGTGAGTTGATGTCATATTGGATGTATGACCTAGGTAAGGTTAAGCACTGGCACACCAGCCGACATCAGTGGTGATAACCTACTTATTTGGAAAGCTAGTGTGATTTCAGTGAGGATATCACACCACTGTGTAGTTATCAGACGGTGAAATGGGCTCAACTTCCCTACCTCCCTCAAACTAAATCAAATAAAAATAATACAAAAAAAATCCTCAACTGGCTACAAACCTGCCCCTCCCTCAGTAGTCGACTGCCATGGCATACCACTACTTTTACTCTCCATTCATCTGAAAAATGTATGGCAAACGTGACTCCCTCACACAACATTATAGGGGACTCGCTATATACTTGCCACATGGCAAAACAGTGGAACTCCTTCCCAGCCTTCATCTGCCAAATAAATGCACCACAGCTTTCAAACAGGATGCAAAACCCTGGCTTAATACATGGCAATGTCATTGCTCTCAATCACCTGATAAACTCCTTCCTCTCTTTCTACCTCTCCCCAGTCAACAGCACATTGCTAACATCAATTATAGCAATGTCACTGCTCTAACCAAATGATTAGCACCCTCCCTCTCTTTGTCTCTACCCATACAACAGCATACTGCTATCACAAACTACAGCATGTATTTTGTGCATACTCATTTTTTCTACACTAACCGCTGTCAGAATGTACACTTAATTTATCATTAAATAATCTTACAGTTAACACACCTTTCTGGCCACAACATACCCCTGCATATCTTCTGCTACATACTCCTGACTAACTTATCTCTCAAAGTGCTTCTTCGCTATCTAATCTCACACTAACGCCATTGCATGAATCAGTAATCTTATGCAGTAAAATTCCCTTTTTTATGGTTGCCTAATCAGATTCAGATGTGCCATTTTGTACAGAACTGACTATTTCTGTCTTCCTACCTAAGCAGTGTGAGATGCAGCAAATGACAGCTTGGATGAAGGACCCTTAGCAAAAGATAAAACATATGCTGGGGAAAACAGGCCTGTGTTAGGCCCTCTGCTACCATTAATTTGCACTTGTTAACCATAGACCATCATTTGCTCATTCATCTCCCACCAGAAAAACAAGTCCTTTAAGCCTAATGTAGAGAGCTTCAACTCGGGGACAAGTAGGTGGGAAGGGCTTTTAGGAATCTGTTCAAAACTTCTACATATGGGCCAGGTCTGTGGTACACAAAGGAGCAAAAAGCACTGACTACGCCTCAAATGATGCATATTAGAGTAGCAGCAGGGGAAGCTGAAAGAGCTGGGCCAGAGAAAGTACAGTGGGAGTGAGCATCCAATGCCAGCTCACTCATCCCAGAGTGATAGAGGTTGCCCAAGGTTTTGC
This sequence comes from Protopterus annectens, assembly GCF_019279795.1. NCBI lineage: Eukaryota > Metazoa > Chordata > Ceratodontiformes > Protopteridae > Protopterus > Protopterus annectens. The sequence continues at coordinate 348,661,934 of NC_056747.1, read as the reverse complement.
AATGCAGACTACCTCAGGAGTGTGGTGGTCCACCATTAGCATTATGAGTTGGATGGCACCCATAATGCAGTACAGCCGGATGGGATGGACATGTGTGTGTATGGCAGCATGCTTGCATACCCTCCAGGATAACAATGACTGCAGAAATCAAGCCTTCATGGGAAGACAATAAGCCAAGGAGAGGGTCTGCATGATGACTATATAACTTATTCCCAAACACCAAACTCTTGGCTCCAAGAAATACAAATGGATTTATCAGGCTCCTACCAGGGCAAGGAATGAATGTGCTCCAGGCCTCCTGCCCTTTGCCAGGGAATGTATAGACCTGGTTCTCTCTCTACAGGAGGAAAGAATGGACTGGATGTCAAATACAGGGATGTGCAGGGAATTAAACAATTCTGCATGTGAATGTCTGTCTTATAAGGGGAAGACAAAATACTGCCACCAGGCCCAAGTTCAGGTACAAAGCAAGGATCAGGGACTCGAGAGGGAACTCCAGATGAGGCAGCTGGCCATCTGTATTTGGTCTGAGTTCATGACAGATGAAGTCAAGACCTCAGGTGCTGCTTACAAGAGGGGGTAATGCTTCCTCATTCTCATTTATGGCCACCACCTTTGACTGCAGGGGGCTAACAGGGCAGCTCATCATCCTGGTCAGGAGTTTGGAGGTCTACAAAGACATTGTCCACAAGCCCTACTACCCCTCGTACCTTTAGTTTTTCTGACTCACCCTGGAATTACATGACACACTTCTTACAATTCCGTTGCTGGTAACCATCCATTACATCTAACCTGTGTTGAAGCTTTAATACTTGTGGCAAGACCAAATGCAGTGCTCTTCTCAAGGAAATAAGCATCTCCCGAGATGGGCCAGACCTATGATCTGACAATCGGGGATCCCTTGAGGCGCACATTAATTGCTCAGTTCACAAATGCTCATATCACATTTGCTTGAGCATAGCACCTTGAGATGGAAGTTGCCTATGTGCTGCTGTTTGCTTCATTGCAGAGTGGTGAGTTACTACAGTGCACAATGCATACTCTGATCGAACAGTCTCCTGGAGAAACAGCAAGTCATTTTTTTTCATTATCTTCTAGTAATCCTTTTTTTCTCCAAGGTGCAGTGACCTTAGGTATGAGAATAATAAAGTAAATGGGGTATGGGTCCTACTGCAGGTAAATCCTTTCTAGCCAATGTTAATGTTGTTGCAATTGCTCATAAGGTGAGGTATCATAAGACGTTACCATAATGGTAGATGTAATACTGATTACTGATGCGCATTCTGAGAGAGACAGGTTTTCACTGCTGACGTTCAGCTGGGATACCAAAGCCTAAACCTTCCCAGTAGTACAAAGCCAATGTATGAATTCACTTCACAAGAGTATGGGCATATAAGTACATGTATGACAGTAAATTCTCAAACTATTTCCAAACCAGCAGCCTAAAAACCTCAGAGAGAAATAGTCAGCTAGAAGGGGCATGGCAGGAGAACAGGAGGTTCCCTTGGTCATACAGTCTTACAGAGAGAGCAGCACGGAGATGGAAGAATGAAACTAGTAAGAATTAGTGAGTCCACCTCTACAAAGAGGCCAGTCACAAACAGAGTCCCTCAGGGACTGGTCCTGGGAGCCCAGATTTTTGGTATTTACTTCACTGAAGTCAAGGTCAATGGCTGACCAAATCTGCAGATGACTGCAAATTAGTAGCAGTCACAGAATCCCTTACAGACATTAATGAGCTCCAGAAAGGGCTGATAAACAAGAGTCTCTGACTATGACACAAGTTAAGTGCCAAGAAATGCAAAACAGTAGCCTCCCAGAAGTCATTCACTCCGAGTAAATATACTGACAATACACCCCAAAGAGTTGACCCAGCAGTTAAGGACTTGGGACACACAGACACTAATCTAGACTTAGACTATCAGGTGTCTACAGTAGTGAACGAATCACTCTGTTCTGCAACGTATAAACAATGGTATGTCATCTATGTCCAAGAAGGTCAATGTTCCACTTTACCTAGCATTTATCAGACCTATCATTGAGTACAATGCCCCCTTTGTTATGTACCTAAACAGGCACATCCAACAACTGAATGCCCACAGGGTTCCTCACTAAGAGTGTACAGGGCATAAGTAACATGTCATATACAGACCACCACAAAGTCCTCTCTCTTTAGTCCGTTTCCTACAGGCTGTCGAGGGGAAATCTATAAGTGGCACACATGGCATTGTCGGACCCCACCCTGACAGATCTCCTGCATAACCACAAAACAAACAGCATTAGAGTTAACTGTTCTAAAGACAAACCTTGCCTGTAACATAAATTGGACCTGCCTGACAGACAGCTATGTACCATAGAGACTACTCCCTAACCCAATTCAAGTGCAACTTGGAAAAATGGATGGGGAAACAGAAAATTCATCCATAAATTTGCACCTATATCTCTAACGGACACAGGCAGCCTGTAAATGGTTCATCTCCCAGGCCCCTGCTTATAAATATTTCATTTCTCAAGCTCATGCTTACACTTACCATGAGTATGAGAACTTGTCAGAGATTTAGGATGCATGGCTAAACTTAAAAAGGCCACAGTGGTCATTAGCCTAGTACACACCTATGAAGAAAAGGGGGAAGGAATACTACAACAGTGATCAGTAGGACATCTACTATTATGGTAAGTTCATACACAATTGTATTGTCTTGACCAAAATCCCTGCTGCAGTATTTCAAACAGGCTGGTGATTCACAAAGCTTGAGAGCAGAAGGGAAGATGGTCGAGAATGGTGAACTGTCCCAAGAGATCTGAAAGGACTCACCTGCCAAAGGCTGTACTCGTGCTGAAAAAGGCACTGATTCTGTACTGTTTAGTGAAAGTGTGTGTGTGATGCCCCTCCACTGGTCCACTAATCAAGGAGCCTCAATCCTCACCACTGGCAACAGTGGGGAACGTACACACTGGGAGGATGACAAGTATACACACACAGTAAAATGCAATTTCCCTTAAGAGCACACAGAGATCACAGTCAGTCTGGGGCTGGTTTCTCCCTCTTTCTCCAGATCCCCAATAAGACTTCCCACTGGCACAGCTATAGGGTTGAGATTTCAGCTGAGTGGCCAAACCAAGAACTCCAGTGCCCTCTCTGTCCAACCAGTGCTTCGTGTCCCTTTCCAAGTAGCTGACTGAAACACACTTTGAGGTTTGACTTGCATACAAACACACACAAACTCCTGGGAAAGGCTGGCACAGGTTTACTAGCTGTGCCCTCTTCTGCCTAGACTATAAGGTCATTTCCACTACCACCAGCCACTACTTATCAGCTACTTTAAGGCCCTTAGCAAAGGGTTCCAATCTTACTGTGTAAGGTTACTATTAATCCAAATGGTAGTCTGACCAAGAGCAAGGCTATTTCGGAGTGGCCTGTACAGTTTCACCAAATACATATGCAAGTACCCTCACAGCTTACATATCTCTAAACAGACAAGCTACAATTGAAAGGTTTAAATATATTTAATAATAAATAACAAAAGAACAAGACAATACTCCGTAAGTAATCAGTTACATTAGAGTTCAAAATAACAGGAAATATTTAAAACATTGCAGTACAGTCTCAGATAAAGAAAATATCTAGGCTATACTTTCCTCTATTCCTATCTGAATCTAAGAGAGTTAATATGCCTAGAAACGTACTTGGAGCAAAGCAAGTGCAGATGTGGTGATGAGTGGATGTTCTTGTTAGGTCAAAGACAAAATACAAGATGCCCAGTCTCTCTCTCTCTCTCTCTCCGAGTTCTTAAATTAATATCAAATATTACTGCTGGGTTAGCTTGGATGACATCACTTTATGTCACCTAACTTTTAGTTCCCAAGCTAAATCCCCTTTGTCAGAAACTAAAAGACTTTAGCATCTCTCTCAGAAAATACATACCTCTCAGATGTTTGCAGATCCTGGAAGTCATAAAATAATAAAACACTTCTACATCTCAAACCTAGTAATTACTTCTCTTACAAGAACAATACAAAAAAATTCTAGCTCTAGACATTGTCTGCTACTTAACTGAAACAGAGAGATAACATTTTGTTTATAGCCTAGCCATAAAGCAACTTAACATCAACTATTCTTAAGTTTTACAGGTTAATCTCCTATTAAAATATATATCTAAACTGTGACAATAGTGCATAAAAATCTCTCTTCAGCACACATGTCCATGCAATATGACATACTGTTCTGATATAGTGGTAACACAAGCAATTGCATCATGCCGATATTCACAATTGACATACAACTATTTACAAAATTCCAGATAGCTGGGCTGGCAGTATTTCCTTATGTTACATTTCTATACAAATCATACTGATATTCACAAATGGCATATAATTATTTACAAAATTCCTGACAGCTGGGCTGGCAATATTTCCTTTTGAGACAGTGTGCACAGAAGATCAGGTAGCAGCTTCAAGGATGGATATGGAATCTACCCATTTGTAGAAAGTACAGAAGAGGTTACTGCTCTAGTAGAGTGAGCCCTTGGGAGACAGGCCAAGTAATTGTCATGGTGCAATAAAAGGAAATAGAAATTCAGATTGCAAGGATTTATTTCTATACTGGTGGACCCAGGCTGGAGTTCATGACAGAGACAAACAGTTGGTCTGACTCATGAATAGACTAGGTCTTGTCCAGACAGAATCTTAGTTGCCTGTGTAGATCTAAGGAGTGAAGAAATCTTTCAACCGATTCCGTAGATTGGTTAAAAATAGGCGGACTGATGGCATAGTTGAGGGACATCTCATTTACCACTTTTGGCATGAAAGACGGGTTGACCCTTAGAAACACTATGCCTTTATGGAAAATAAGGGGAGAAGTGGCCATGAGTGCCTGTAGTTCTGAGACTCTCCTAGCAGAGGTGACATCCAGCAACAAAATGGTTTCCAGGTGCAGAATTTGAAAGTAGAAGAAACAACTGACTCAAGGGGAGGTAGAGTGGGCTTTTCCAGCACAAAATTGAGGTCCTGAGGTGAGTACAGGTTTTCTCTGAGGATTTAAGTGCAGAAAACCTTTTAGAAATCATCTGATCTCAAGCCTGAGCATAGCAAGTGAACTAAGGGGAAAACTGACTTAAATGGCTGAAAGATGGGCTTTAATGGAAGAATAAGCAAGACTGCTTTGCATGAACTCACACAGGTAAGATAATACAAGTGGGACCTCTGACTGTATAGGGGTACAATTGTTTGCTTGATACCATATTGAAAATCTCTTGCATTTGACTGTAGGATTTTCATGTGGTGTGTCTCCTTGCCTTCTAGAGAACACAGAGCATGTCCTCAGAAAATTGGTAATTGGAAGGGATTAGAATCCTATCATCCATAGTGTTAGGTTGAGGAATGATACTGAAGTGAAGCAATGAGCCCTTCCATCGTGTGACTGGGTGAATTTTGAGGGTTAGCTTGTGGGGATTTGCTCCTTAAGTGATAGAAAAGGAGTAACCAATACTGCCTTGGCCAAAAGGGAATCACCAGTAGAATTTTTTTTTCTTTCTGAATCTTTGTAGCAGTGGAGTTGAAGGAAGGAATAAAGAAACTTACCTCTCCACTGGAATAATTCATCTGTTATCCAAGCCAAGGGATAAGGACTCAAGTGCAAAAGAGGGAGAAACTGTTTGTTGCTCTCCAAGGCAAATTTCCCATCTGTGGACTATATTCAGGAAGACCGGTTTGTTAAGCATGCATTTGGGGGAGTCTTTGATAGATCTGCTGAAAGCCTGCCAGGATGTAGTCCTAGGATGGGATGCATACTGCTAGGAGGGTCATGCATGCCTTGGTGGCTAGTCCCAAGCAATCTGCGCAAACCTGCATAACTGCTAAGATCTGGCTCCTCCTTGCTTAAGTACCACTTGACTGCTATGTTGCCTGTGAATACTCTTAGAGGTTCTGCTTTCCAGAGGTGGGTGAAGACTTGTAAGGCCTGAATGAGGTTCTTCATCTCTTTCAGGTTGAGGTGTTCTTTACTGAGGTTAGGCTGCCTTCAACCCTATACTTTGTGGACTCCTGTTCATGCCCACAAGCCTCATCTGAGACATATGTCTACACCTCTTGACTTGAGGTCTGTACCTTGAACAGCAGGTCTGGATTGAGGTTCACTTTTATCACCCACCATAGGACTTCTTTCTTGAAATAAGGCATAACAGAACTTTGTGTGTTCCAAGGGATGACAGTGTTGGGACCATACATTTTTCAGGTACCACTGAATTTTCTTAATATGCAGCTTGGCTAATGGAAGCACTGGTATGATTGCTGCATGAATCCTTGTGATCTGAAAATCTTCATCGCATCAGAGCAACCTTGAAGAAAGGCTAACTGGTAGTAGTGAGGCTCTACATTTTTTCCTGGAGCAAGAAGGCCTGCATGTTTTGAGGTCTAGCCTATAACACAACAAAACTAAGCTGAGTGGGGTGAAGAAAAGATTTTCTGAAACTGATAATGAATTACAATTGTTGGAGGGTCTGAGTGAACTGGAGATAACTGCATTAAAACTCAATGTGAACACGCCTGGATTAGCAGACTGTCTAGGTAGGGGAATGTATGTATTGCCAGAGTCCTTGCAAAAGGCTATAACTAGAACTAGACATTTTGTGAAGACTCTGGGGTGGTAGAAAGCTAGAAAGGCAAAGCAGTAAACAAACTGCAATGACCTAGTACAAAATCTCAGGAAGTCCCTGAAAGAAGGGTATATGGGAATATACAGGTAAGAATCCTTTAAATCCAGACATACTAGAAAAGCCTGTAGAAAGATAAAGGTGAGAAGGGTCTGAAGAGAGAAAGCATTTTAAAGGGTGGTACCTAGTGGAAATGTTGAGCTAAAGAGATCCAGTATGGGTCACCACTGTCCTTTTCTTGGTACCAGGAACAGTCTGGAGTACAATCCTCATCCTATAAACTGAGGGGAAACTTTTTTTGGTGCATTGGGAATGTAATTCTTGAGGGATGGGAAAGAGAAACTTTAGCTGGTTGTGAGGCAGAGGTGTAATACCTTTGAAGGAGCAAGTTCCTTCCAGGATATACTGTAACCTTTTTTGATGATGGTAACTACTTGTCTGTGGTAATCCTTTCCTAGCTTGTAATGGAAAGAGATAGTCTACTGTGCCAGGGTGGGACCAACGAGGACAGGGTTGGTACGATAGTCCCAGAGACTTATCTGTGAATGCAGGCCAACCAGATTGGAGGTCCCTTTTAGGTTATTCTGGAAATCTTTTTCTCAGTGTCTTTATATTTCTGAGAAGGCCCATTTTACCTTCTCACACAGGAAGTGTGCTTGGCTGGGTAATTCCTCTGAGGCTGGGCACAGAGATAAAAGGGATCTGTCTGCAGTCCTCCATAATCTTATTTTGCTCCTGCAAGGTTTCAAATAAGCTAGTTACCTGTTGAAAAAAAAATGTTCCTGTTAAGGAGTGAACATAGGAGTTCATTGAATTCTTCTGGCAGGGACAGATTACACAACCAGGTATATCTTCAAATTATGGAACCATTAGCAGTTGCTCTGGAAGAAGCCTCAACAGCATCACATCAGCATTTTATACTATGCCTAGCCACTTGAGTAGCTTGATTTACCAAAAGCAAAATTTGTTGCTTGGAGTCTATTCTTGAAATATCAGCAACAACTCTGCTCAGTTTAAGGACAGATAACAGGTATTTGGTCATATGGATCTAATAACTGTCCTAAAGGCCAAGATGGAATACTTTCTCTCTACCTATCCATAAGCCCTGCTGTCCTTGTCTGACTGTAGGGCAGTAGTATTCGACAGTAACAGACCATTTATCTGAGGCTAAAGAAACTGAATGCTCATCTACAGGACTCTTAAAAAGGAATTTGAGGTCATATGGAATTTTGTAGAATTTGTCCTTTTGGGAGTTGGGGTCAGACAGGAGCAGTGGATGTGAAGGTCTCCAAAAATGCCTCATGGATTGGAGGGACAGGGGAAGGAGCTAGAGTGCCTACTTCTAACGGACTGCTGTATCTCTCTCGGACAGACATTTGTTTAGACTCCCACTCAAAATGTTTCATCATATTTATAATGGTCCTTATGAAGAATACCTCTTCCACAGGGGAATCAGAAGAGAGGGAATCCTCATTATCAGAGGGCACCTGGCCAGTAGAGTGATTTTGAGAGGAGTAAGCTAAGGAATGGTCATCAGAATCTGAGGTCTCCTCCTCAGAAGATGACTCCTCTACAGTAATCTTCTTTGCAGTGGTGCAGACGCTGGGAAGGAAAGAGGTTTAATGGCTATGATGACCTTGAACAAGCCCTAAGAAAAGTCTGTCCACAACTTCTCCCTTGAAGGGGGGGGGATAAACATTTTTAGTCTTTTGTTGCTCTTTCTTTGGGGTGATGTCTGCCTGAATCAAGCACAGAGGGTTGAACCCCTGATGTACTTCAGTTTTCCAGGAATCTCTTCCTGAGATAATGATACATGGATCTCCCTTTTCACTTGCAGTAGCACTCTCTGCAGACGTGTGGTCTTTTGATACCATACCAGCCTCCAATGGGGTCCCGATGCAGGGTGTTTGAGGTAGTGATGGACATGCTGATGGCTCGGTAAACGCTACAGGTACTTTGTACTCAGACTGGCCAAACTGAGGCCTAGAATTTCTGAGTTTAAGTGCAGAATGTAAGTTTGCTGTGGAGGGATCCACATCTTAGACTGGGTCAGACATTTCAGTCATTTGGTCTCTAACATGTTCAATGAAGACAAACAGGAACGATGTCTTGGGTACAAAGAACTGGCAAATGGAGTCAGATTTGTAGTCATGTTCTGCTCTTAAGCAAAAAAGACACTGGGTATGGTGGGGGAATCTTTCTAGGGCATCTGCCTACTGTACTCACACTTACCTCCCTAGCTGATATCTAACACAGTAAAACGGTTTAAACAAGAAGGAAAATTCCCCAACAGGTCACGTATCTTAATATGATAAGGCTTATGACATAAATAACCACACAAAGATCAGAATGATGGGTGTGAGATCTGCATTCAGACTGGCAGCAAGATAGTCTGAGGATATGCACTCATACGTCCACTTATATACTCTTATACTTGCCAGCAGAGGTCATAAATTGGATGTATGCTCCTGGGCAGGTTTAGGCTTTGGTACACCTGCCAGACGTCAGCAATAGTGAACAATTTGTTGGAATACTACAACAGTAAATTCAGTAAGGACACCTTGACAAGTTTGAGTAAATATGCTATATGCATCTTTATATTCAGGGTGTCTGTTATAAGCAAGTTATCTGGCAACTACGTTAAATCAGATGAGAGGTTTCAAGGAGACATACTAGTGCCAGGTTTTGGCTTGTTAAATGCTGCAAAGATGACATTTTTGACACACAAAGAAGGGAACAAGATTCAAACTATGTGATCTGTAATCAAATGAGGAACACGGGCCAAGGTACATCACCATGGTCTGACTCAGAGATGTCAAAGTGAGCATTTATGAGAAAGGGAGCCAAAAATTTGAAAAAAGCACTTTCACGTAGCAAATATTTGATGGCCTAAGTATCATTTGTTATGCAGCCTCTTGTACTGTTGGGGTTGCTTGTTTCAATGCGTTTTCATAGTTCACATGAAAGTTATTCTGCTCATTTAATGCTTTTACAGATGTTTATAACAATACTGTTTGCAAATTTAAGATAAGAAAAAATACTGATGGCCACGTTTTCAAAAGTTCTTAGTTTAAAGAAAATTTCAGCATTCAACATAGTTGCCAATTTTTGTTAAATTTGTCAAAAAACTAACCATACATAAATGCTGCAACATAAAACACCATGACATCACAACATAAGTAGCTAAACATGACATACTATAAATTAGCAAAGTGAAAGCCCACAAGCAAAACGTTAGCAACTATCAGACCAAAAAAAAAATGGACATTATAATTAAGAGATGAAAGGTATTCTTACATTACACCTTTGTCAGCAATGGTCCTTAAATATTTACATATCTGTAGATGTGAGATGTGAAGAGGGGAAAAAGCCAGTGGTTGAACACTATACCACAGGGAGGAGTTTCTGCAAAAGTTGTGGAAGCTGTCAGTTTTTCCGTATGGCATTCAGTGTGGGCACAGATGCTGTTAATACTGCTCATGTGATCATATTCAAGGCATCTTTTCTTGTGGTGGGAAAGCTGCTGGGTGCTTAAGTTGTGAAGGGCAATACAACCACTTCAGCACTTTTCAAAAATTGACATGAGTGTTGAAGTTAAAGAAACTGTGATATTACAATCAATTAATGATGCACCCTCCATGAATGGGAAAAGTGTACTCGTGATTTCAATGACCACATCAGTGCCTGTAGAATTAAAGGGAACCCATGCACCAAAACCCTTGAAAACAGAGAGGTCAAGGAAATGACAGCTAAAACTAATAACTGAAAAAGTAAGCAGTCAGAATCACAGGCATTTCAAAACTTTACCTGAGAAAGTAGAAGTAAAGCACAATTTACTTCAACCAAGATTTGTGGCTCGGCTTGGTAGCCAAAGTAACCTGATTTGGGTTATTACACAAGGAAAGAAAACCTTTCATAATCAGCAAAGGAAGCACCCTTTGTAGCTAAATGATCCACGTGTCTTACTTGTGTCACTGAACTTTTATCATAATTAAATTTCAAACTGCAAGTAAGTAATCAGCTAGTCGGGCTGTGTGAACATACTGCCCTCACTCATAAGCTGGAAATGCTTATAAAGAAAAGCATCCATTCCTTAACTTTATTACAAGGTCTCCTGAGACACTGACACAATACTGTATACTACAAGCGATACTTATTCAGGAATGAGAAGACTTCTAAAAAATGCCATGACAAGATGAAGGTCTTTGGATTAGCATCCAGAACTTATCCTCTCAGTGCTCCTGTTCTCATGCAGCCAGGAGCGGCCCTAGGTCAACTGGTGCCCTACGCAAAAAGGCTCTATGGCGCCCCCAACCACATTCCTCAGTGCCCCCATCCTGGTCTACCTACACCAAATAAATATTGGAAAAGCACCCCTGCTAGACTGGCACCCTAGGCAGCCACCTAGTTGGCCTATGCCTACGGCTGGCTATGCATGCAGCTAGAATTCATCAAGATTCAAAACAGGAGCATTCACATACAGCACGATCTTTTGAATTTTTAGTTACGTTTCTATACAACTGAAGCCAAACATGGCAGAATATAGTCATATGTTTACTGCATTTTTTAGCAGATATGGGAGATGCAAAAGGACATTGCAGAGCACAGAGAGAAAAAGGAAAGGTTAGAATATATCTGGTTTAGAGAGACAGTGAAAATGAAATCAGATTAACTGCAAGAACTTGCTTGAGTATTTTGCACGTATCGAAGGTCACCAGTACATGCAGTTACTGCATATATGGGCAAAATTAATTCAATTAAATTTAAAAACAAAGCAACTTCTGAATACTTTAACTAGTGATAGTGTTCTTTTTCAGCTTGTAATAGCTGTCCAAATATTTGCAGTGTGTTGTGTATAGGTTCACAATGTACAAGCTGAAGCTGAATTTTTACTTAGTTAATATGACATTCCTTTGTATTTAACTGCAACCATATCATGTCAAGGTGGAGCTTTTCTCCCTGGGCCTCTGCTGAAAATGGGATATTCTTCCACTAGGGCTTTACTGGTAAACAAATGTCAAACAAGTAAATAAAATAAGAACAGTATGTGCTGGAAGTGCACTGAAAAAAAAAAGACACTAGCATCCATACGGGAAATAAACATTGAGAGATAGACAAGACTGTTAATAAAAACTGGTTGCAGAGCGGGATAAATTGCACAAGAGGAATAAAAGCAAAACAATGGATTTGTTTTTCTTTCCAAAATGAATAAGCATGGTTGGTTAAGAAAGGACTGGACCAGACTAATGTATATGGCTGGATGTCTGAAAGGAGAAACACCACATGACATGGGAGGGGTATGATCTTAAGTGAATGCAGAAGAGTAAAACTGGAAGTGGCACTTGAATATAAAAAGAGAATGGGAATGTAGATTCAGTTTAGCAGTGGCAACAGACTGTTGGATCCACAGAAACAATGCTACGAGCAGTCTGGGAAAATATGCAAGATTTGAGGCAGTAGACAGTGATATTAACACCATCTTTGTGCGTTATATCAGTATTATCTTAACTGTGGAAAACTACAATGTATGATAAAAGTTTTTAATACTTACTGAGCATTTTTATGTTAGTTTTAACTGTGCAATCTGTTAGCTTGAGAAGCTTTTCTCATGTATGAAAAGGTGAAAGGCAAACCAACAACCTCTCTCAATGATGTACACGCAGCAGTACTTAGCACCATACTTTCCAACCTCGTAACACGTAACACAAGAATTCTGGACAAAGTCAAAATAAGTTGTGTGTGTGTGTGTGTGTGGGGGGGGGGGCAAAGACCAAAAGACAGGAACAGATTTTAAATAAACTTAAAAAATATGATAGAATAAAAGGCATTGCAATAGCATGCATTTTTTAAGGATATGAAATCTGAAACTCAAATGTCATTATTTACTGACTTCACTCCTCAATAATTTTCCAGAAAACCACAAATGTTATGAGTAACAGACCAAAAATGAGGCAAATATTTGGAAATTCTACAAAATTCTGAACAGTTGACAGTTATGACTTTACACTACTACCTCAACTGCTACTAGAAGCATAGAAAATCTGAGAAAGGAAAAAAATGAAAGACTTCATAGCTACTGAGTATATCATAACAATGATAGTTCGGACTGTATCTGGTGTTAATTTTCTTAAGCTGCCTCCTAGATACATGGCTATGAAGGAGCTCCTTTCCTTTAAATTTAATTGGGTCTGAAATGTTTTTATATGATGCGCAAAACATTTTCAACTGGATTTGTGCAATTATGGCAAAAATATTGTATAAAAAGACATCTCTGAAATCACTCCATAACTGCAAGTGTTACATAATTAGTTGACAAATCAAACCTCTGTGCTCTCTCTTTCTCCTTGATTAATAGGAAACCATACTTTGACTTTGAGGTAGGCAAAAAAAAAGATGCACTTTATATAACATTAGTGCATCTTCCCCAAAGCCTTAGCAAACCTAGTATGTGACCCTCTTGCCAAAGAGACTACATAGGCTTGGGTTACTTCTAAGGGGGCACTCAGTCCTTGTAAGAAGACAAAACATTGTTCTCACAGATAGAAACAGAAATCTATGAGATCCTGGCCTAGCTTGCTAGCTGAGAGGGACAAAGCTCCGACTACAACAAAGACAACCAATGCTTGACTACCAGCATGAGCAAGGGCAAACAAGAATGCGCATCTTTTGCCAGCTTGCTCATCCTGGGGGAAGGGAGGTAGCTTGCCTTGATGCATTACTGATATTTAACGAGACTAGTGTCTCTCTCAAAGCAGAGATTATAGTGCTCTCCTAAATCCTTAGTGAATAGTCAGACAGACAGAGGACTAGCAGGTATGGCTGTTCATATGCACCCTTTAGCAACAAACAGGGGAGCTTGAGAAGCCACCACTGACGGGGAGGAAGTGAGGAAAATTCAGAGGATTAACAGACTAGCCCCACTCCCTAACATCAGACTCTCACCTCCCAGGGGAAAATGGGCTGATTAGGGTCAATGACCAGGGAACAAATTGGCTGCTAAGGTCTCATCCTGCTTGGTGAAGCTGGTCTCTCATGTCTGAGAAGAATGACTAATTTCATGCAAAAAGAAGCCACTGGGTGATCCTGAGGAGTATCTGAACACAGGATATGTGCTTGCCCATCAAGTTAAGGTTCAAAGAGAAGGGCACTTTCAAGTTGGGTGAAAATAGAGAACCCACATGAGGAAAGGATCAACTAGCCACTACTGGGTAGCATCACAATGGGGAGGAATGACAAAAGCAATGCACCATGACCATAATTCAAACAGATGTATGACACAGGCAAAGAAATCTAAAGAACTGATGGGGTTATGCTGAATGCCCTCCCTAACCAAATAATCACTCCATACAGCAGAATACATATAATGTTCAGAAAGTTTCTAGTCAACTCTAACTACCTCTGAAATCCAAGCCAGAAGGTCCAGTGGAAGAAAGGGATCTATACTGCAAGCAAAGTCAAAAGGTGGAGCTAGACATCACTCCAGCTGAAGGCAATTTTGACATGTATGCTTCTTGCCAAACATGATTACTGAATTGTCAGGGACCTGGTTGCTTAAAACTTCTCCCTTTTCCATCACAATGTGAGGAATGCCAAGTCCCTATTATCATGGCTACACAGATAAAAAACGCATTGTCCAAAGCCAAGAATACAGCTTCATGGGACCTGATAATATCCCTGGCTGTTCTACATGAATTACAAAGTGAACTGGCACCACACCCGCGTACCCTGTTCAATCACAGCCTCATTTCAGGCTTTATTCCTACCGAATGGTGCACGGCTACAGTCATCCCACTCTACAAAGGGGGAGTGACTAGAGACCACGGGAACTACCGCCCCATTAACCTGACGAGTCTGATATGTAAGGCTATGGAGCGCATCATCACGGACCTTATAAATAAGGACATAGGAAATCTCTAAACTCTGGACCCCATGCAGTATGGGTTTGTGAAAGGTAGATCATGCATGCTCAACCTGATAGACTTCTTCGAGTCTGTCACCAGAGCTGTGGATGAGTGCAAGGTAGTTCACACAGCCTACCTAGATCCTGCCAAGGCCTTCGACACCATCCCTCACTGAGGAATCATAGACTCACTAAACTAGGCATAAACCCCTATGTAATAAGATGGGTTGCCAAATGGCTCACTAATACAACTCACACTGTGAAAGTAGTGGACTCCAAATCTGACTACCTACCAGTTACAAGTGGTGTCCTACAGGGATCGTTCCTAGGTCCTCTCCTGTTTGGCATTTACTTCTCTGAAGTTCAAGCCAACACAAAGTGACTCTGGCTGACCAAGTTCACAGATGATTGCAAACTGGGAGCCATTACTGATTCTCCAACTGATGAAGACATTCTACAGAAAGGCCTCACTGACACCAATGACTGGTGCCAGAACCACGGCCTTAAGCTCAATGCCAAAAAGTGCATTGTCATTCCCTTTGGGAAAAATTTGGTGCCCATGAACTACCACATAAGCAGTAGTCCACTAAACACCGAAGGTGTGATAACAGACCTGGGAACACAGATTGACAGCAACCTCTCCTCTGATAACCACATTGCCACTGTAGTCAGAAAGTCCTTCTATGTGGCACATCTCATTACAAAAGGTTTCTCATCCAGGAAGAAAGAGGTCATAATCTCTCTCTACTCGTCCCTCATTAGACCTATTATAGAATACAACGCCCCATTTGGTATGTACCTCACTAGACACCTAACAACTGGTAAGGCCACAAAAATACCTCACTAAGAGGATCTTAGGCCTTATACACATGCCTTATAGGGACAGACAAACTCCAGGTATACTCTGTCTCTTATCACCTACTTAGAGGCCATCTCTGCTTAATCTACAAAGCCATGTCTGACCCAGAGCTCTAGATATGCTACACCTAAAGAAATCCCAATCCCTCCATGCCACACACTCCAGGGACCTTAACCTCATTACCGTAATAAACAGAACATGCTGGAGGGACAGGTTCCTAAACCAGAGACTTTCCATTCTCTGGAACAAACTTCCCATTCACATCAAGCAGAGCACTTCACTGGCCCTCTAAGAGAAATCTTGACGATTGGGTGGGCAATAGGAAGTTCATCCCAGGGATCACTTCAGTGGCCTTGCTTGACAGGGGTACTGGGAACTAACACTGGGTGGCATGATGCCAGGGAATTTTCTTGGGCTAGTCTTATACAGGCTCCAGGGCCGTTAGCCTAGTACGCACCTATGAACATATGAGTCAAGCAATGATAAGTCTTGGTCTTTATTATGGAACTGGAGAGAAAAGGAGAAATGAATACAGTAATCTTCCTTGCTCTATGAGGAAGGACATGTTCCTGATGAAAAGGGGCAGGCCTGCTATAAAATGTCACAGAAGGGAGCAGCATAATGTTCTAAAGTCTTGACTTTGCATCCTTTTTTTTAAATGTCTGCATCAAATTATTGATAAGTTGGTCAAATATCAGAAATATGCTTCTAGACAAAAATGTTAAACTAAACAGAGACTTCCAAGATGGCTGCACATCGAATAACAGTTTAATTCTAGCTCTCCCAGTGGGAAAACAGAAACTTAGCAGAGAAAACCAGTGGACCTGGATTTCTAAGTAAATTTCAGTAACTGGCTAGCAAGTGCACTTGCCTGGATGCCAGGAAAAAAGAAATACTGAGAACCTGAAGGAAAATCAGCAACAAAAAAAACTGATTGGGAAAAGTACTGTAACTGTTCAGCAAAAAGCAGTGCAAGCTTCAGAAGTGGCTTTCAGCAGCCTTGAGGAAAGTATAAAGTAACTGCAGACAGACCTGACTAAAATGCTTTAGTGCTCATGGTGTAGTGGTTAAGTGGTGTGACTTCAGTGTAAAGGATCCTGGGTTCAAGACCGGCAAGGGCTGTTCATTTAAAGGTTGGGAGGGTGGCCTAATGGTTAAGGTGTTTGCCTTACAAATACAAGGTGCATGGTTTGAGTCTCACAAGGGATAATTGGCTAGGCTTAAAATGGCTCACAAGGGCAGTTAGCTTAGGACTAATCTATGAACCTATGAACTTATAAATGAAACACTGATGGAGTAAAACCAACTCAAACAATAACAGACTAGGAAGAAAATGGAAGAAGCTTTAAACAAATACTCAGATAAGGTGATAAAACTACAAAACTCAGAGGTCGAAATTAAGAAAAGGCTGGTTGAATATGAGACTGCACAAGTTGTGTTTTAAAAAAAACTGAATTAGAGGACAGAGCACATATGAAAAACCTGAGATTTTCTGCTCTACCCGAGAAGCTGGAAGGAACGGACTATATTAATTTTATGAAAGCACAAACAAGCAATTGGACTGGTATTCCACAACAGGAATTGTTAATTGAAAGGACACATCATGTGCAAGCTCCAAACCTAGACATGAGAAAACAACTAAGACCTTTAATAGTAAAGATGTAATCTTACCAGCAGAAGTCGATTCTGACAAAACTGTGGCAGAAGGACAAAATACTAAAAGTGGGAGGCAAAGTATTTGTGGAGAATGAATACTCATTGTACACCAGGCAGAAGAGGAATACATTTATTACATTATTCAGGGAATGTCAAGAAGCAGGAGTGAGAATCAAACTGCTGTACCCAGCTATCTTCAAAATACTTTTCCCTGGAGGAACATTTTTTGATGAAGTACATGCCTAAGGAAGAAATACAAAAGTTTGTCAAACAAAAAGTGAGCTGTGAACCAGAAAGCGATTCTGCTTCTTGTTCTTCTGGTAATAAAGACTACAGAGAGAGACTGTGCTGGTGAAACCTTTCCCAGTGTTTCACCAGAAAATGCTTGAGAGAGAAAAAAAGCACAGGAGTTGAATAATCAAGAGTGCACTGGAAATTAATCAGGAGACAGGGTTTGGGAGATGGAGATTAATAGGGATAGAAGAACAACATCTGGAACTATTGGACTTTCTTGGAATTTGTTAAACTTGTAGGGGATTCTAAAGCATATGCTCTACTTCATGTCATTAATGTTCGGAAAAATACTCGGCAGAGAGAAAGATATGGGAGAATGTTTTATTTCTTTATTTATTTTACATCTGAATACCAGGAAAGTCTGAACAGACGTGTCCTTTTTAGCAGAGGCCCGGGGAGAAAAGCTCCACATAACAGATACAAGTTGATAAATTTTAGAGAATATATATCACAGTGAGTTACATATATATGACCACAGCATAGTGAAACAGATTCCAAACAAACATTATATAGCTTCTACAGAGAAGTAGCTAGAAATACACAAACAGGGTTTTTTCTGAGCATAACGTACCATCTAATCCCCAGAGCTTAAAGAACCTGTGTATAGAGTATTAAAATCAGTTGAGTAATCCCCATTAGCAGATAGGGAGAATTTAATCAGGAGCAGTGCATGGACATAGCCATTTGTTGGATAAGTGAGTTTTTAGCATTTTGTTAAATTGAGTTAAGGCTGTGGTAGATGTCATGTTAGAAGGTAATGCATTCCAGATTTTTGACTATGTAGTTTGAGTAGTTTTCCAGCAAATTTGTTGGCTGTGGTTGTTTTCATACATACAGCTGTGGCACTGGAGTACTGCTGCAGTAGATTTTGCAGGGTAGGTGTTTTCTCGGGTTGACAGTTGATTTTCTGGGCCATGGTTAGTTGGTTAAAAAGTAAGAGTTGGGGGAGTTCTAACCAGTAGTGTTTGACTGCAGAACAGTGGTGAGACCTAAAGGGTGTTTGTTGCATACCTGACAACTTTATTACAACAGGAGTCTAGTTTGGCTAATTCGTTTTTTTCTTAGGTTAGTTAATATGAGTGATGTACAGAGTAGAGTTGAGATTAGATGGGATTGAACAACAGCAGTTTTTGTGTTTTTTGTAAGATACTGCTTGTTCCTACACAGTGTATCAAGTTTTTGTGTACTTTTAAGGTTAAAGTTAAGTAAAAAAAATATTTTCTTAATAGTACCATTTATATGGAGCACAAGTTTCTTTGCATGTTATACAGTTTTCAGTTATTTTTAATTGTAATGGGAATAATAATGAAAATACTAATGCAAACAGGTGTTCCTGTTTTTTTTTTCTTTTTTTCTTTCTTTCTCCCTTCTTTCTCATTGTTCAGGTTTAAGAAATGGAGGCACTGCAATGTGCAAAAAAAAGATCTGGTTAAATGAGCATAATCATAGAAAAATAGTGTGCATTTTCTCATTCTTGCATAGAGGAATGCCTGGGTTAAGAGCCCATTAGTTTTATATAGCAACAAGTTTTAAGAGAAAGCAAGTAAATAAAGAATATTGACTATTACAATGATTTTTTCTAGTAAACAGATTTGTACCTTGTTCTCGTGTCTCTAACAGACAACCTGATAAAGAGAAATGGCTTGGACAAAATGTTTTCTGAAAGCATAAAAGTGTTTTCTCAGCTGAGAGAGCTACAAAGACGAGACAAAAAGTACAGTTTTGTACCTACCATAAATGTAGATGTTCGAAGATCCACATTGCTGCAGTCATAACTTATGGGGTAGTCCGCTGTCCTCGGTCGGCCCGAATACCAAAGTATTAGGCTGACGTCGGTCATGGGTGCTCAGATCTGGCGTCAGAGCGTCAAGGTATTAAAGCGCATGACCGACGTCATTTCCTCAGTCTTTTCTTGCCCCAGATGTCAGAAGGCCCTAAAAATAAAGGCCACAGCCAAAAATAGAATAACTCCCTAAAACCATGTACAAAAAACAGCTACAACCCAAATCATACCACCACTCCAAACTACAGAGGGGAAGGAGGGAGGGTAAATTGGACTGCAGCAATGTGGATCTTCGAACATCTACATTTATGGTAGGTACAAAACTGTACTATGTTCTTCATCTCACATTGCTGCAGTCATAACTTATGGGTAGAATCCCAAAGCAGAGGTAAAGGGAGGCTGGCAAAATCATAAAGCATTGGGGCTGCCAAAATGCCCTGTAAGATTGCAGTGGCAAATCCAGCCCTAGATTTGGAATAAAGAGGAAGATGGTAATGTTTAGAAAAGTGTGCACTGAACTCCAAGTAGCTGCTTCCAAAATATCTTTAGTAGCTACCCCCCTTAAAAAAGCAGTAGAAGTGGCAGTAGCCCTAGTGGAGTGAGGCCTGATTCCAGCTGGAATCTCCTTACCATGGTGAGAATAACAAAAAGCAATACAAAAGCCAATCCACTTAGAAATAGTTTGTTTGGAAACAGGTTTCCCCTGAGAACCCAAAGCAAAAGAAACAAACAACTGCTGAGACTGTCTGAACCCTTTAGTCTTGCTCAAATAATAACGCAACTGCCTGTGAATATCCAAAGTGTGCAAAATTTTCTCCCCTTTATTTTGGGGATCTGCATAAAAAGTAGGCAAATGAATAGATTGGTTCAAGGCCACATTTGAAACCACTTTAGGCATGAAAGTAGGGTTAGTACGCAGAGATACCCTGTCCTTATGAAAAATTAGGAATGGTTCAACTACCATTAGAGCCTGTAATTCAGAAACCCTTCTAGCAGACGTAATGGCCAACAAAAAAGCAGTCTTCCAAGATAAAAACTTTAACTCAGCTGTAGCTGCAGGTTCAAAAGGAGGTAAAGTAAGTTTTTCCAACACAAAATTGAGATCCCAAGCAGGAGTAGGAGCTCACGCTGGGTCTTATGTTCTTTGCCCCCTAAGGAATTGCTTAAACAAAGGATGAGAGAATAATGGTGGATCACAGTCATAGTGAGCAGAAATGGCTGCAGCATGAACTTTTATAGAGGAGAAAGACAAACCCTTGTCCAATAATTCTGTAAGATATTGAAGAGAAACACTCAAATCAGGCCTGGAAACATCAAAGCTCTTTGCTTTGCTCCAAATAAAAATCTCCTCCATTTATCAGCATAAACTTTCCTTGTACTAGGCCTCCTGGCCTCCAAAATAACATTCAAAACTTGTTGAGGAAGCTGCGACCCTCCAGGTTCTAGAACAGAATATGCCAGGCTGTTAGATGCAGGGACTGAATCCTGACATTGAGGAAATGATTGCCCTCCTGAGTCAAAAGGTGTGGAATCAAAGGCAAAGGGTAAGGAGGTTCCCGTACTAAACTCCTCAGCAGAGAGTACCAGTGCTGTCGAGGCCAGTCTGGAGCTATTAGAATCATGGAGGGCTTGTCTTGTCTGACCTTCAAGAGAACCTTTGGAAGAAGAGGCAGAGGCGGAAAGGCATAGACGTGAAGATTGCTCCAACTGAATGATAGAGCATCCACTTTCCAAGCTGTGGGATGAAACATCTTTGTGCAAAACTTTGGCACCTGGAAATTTAGTGGAGAAGCGAACAGATCTATGTCTGGAGTCCCCATATCATTGTCAACTGTCGAAATACATGAGGATCCAATTTCCACTCGTGGGGATCCACTATCCGTCTGCTCAAAACATCTGCTAAGGAGTTCTGTGCTCCTGGCAGAAACCTTGCTTGAAGAGTGAGTTGCAAACTGAGAGCAGTCTCCCACAAAATCATAGCTTGCCTGCAAAGAGGGTACGAATGGGTTCCCCTTGCTTGTTGATGTACCACATGACAGTTGTGTTGTCTGTTTGAATCAACACCTGCCCTGGGAGAAGTAAATCCTTGAAAGCCATCAATGCAAACTGGACTGCTAACATTTCCTTCAAGTTGATATGTAAATGTTGAAGTCTGGCAGGCCACGTGTCTTGAACCCATTTTCCATTGAGGTGTGCTCCCAGGCCTTGTCCGAGGCATCCGTCGTTAAAATCTGACTCGCCTCTGGTCGGGTCACAGAGAGTCCCTTGTTTAGGTGACATTCCTGGGCCCACCACAAAATTCCTTTTGGATGCAAGGTATTATCTGAATGACAGTGTCCAGATCTTGGCAGTGTTGTGTCCATACATTTTGAGATACCATTGTAGCTTCCTCATATGCAGTTTGGCATTGGGAAGCACCAGAATACAAGATGCCATGAACCCCAAGGCTTGAAGGACTGTCCTTGCAGTCAGCCTGGACCGTAGAGACAATTGATGGAAGTAAAGTGTAAGATTCTTTTGCTTGTCCGGGGTCAAAAAGGCCATCTGGGAAGCTGTATTCAGTCTCACACCCAGAAAGCACATTTCCTGAGAGGGTACTAGACTGGACTTTGTTTCGTTCACAGAATACCCTAGGCACCTTAACACTGTCATAACATACTGCAGATGGTGAAGAAGCTCGTGCTTGTCTTGAGCAAGAATCAGGCAATCGTCCAAGTAGGGATAAATTTGTATTCCTCTTAACCTGAAGAAGGCTATCACTGGAGCCAGAACTTTTGTGAATACCCTGGGCAGTAGATAAGCCAAAGGGCAATGCAGAGAACTGATAATGTAAAGTCCCAGCCCGAAAACGCAGGAATCTCCTGCAACTGAGCCTGATAGGAACATGAAGATAAGCCTCTTTGAGATCCAGAGTTACCATCCAGTGATCTTTGCCCAACAGAGGCAGAAGTTGTTGCAACGTCAACATTTTGAATTTTGGAATGTCCAGATATGTGTTGAGGATAGATAAATCCAAGATTGGCCTCCAAGTGTTTCCTTTCTTTGGTACAAGAAATAGGCGAGAGTAAAATCCGAGGCCCACTTCTGACAGAGGGACCTGCTGTATAGACCCCATTTGAAGAAGTAAAGAAATCTGTTTGTGAGCCTCTAACCTTTGCTGAGGAGGAACGTCTGGCATGCCTTTGAAAGGAGGCAATGTGTGGAAATAAAACTTGTAGCCTCGGTCTATAATGTCCAACACCCATTTGTCCTGGGTGACTAGAAACCAATTTTGCTTGAAGAGTGCCAACTTTCCTCCCAAAGGAGCTGCCAGACAGGAAGGATCTGGCAGCTGAAGATGCAGGTCATTGGACCTGTTTACGAAAGGACTGGCCCCTGCCCTCACCTGTAGATTGTGCTGGTGAACTCCACGGCCTAAGCCTGAAAGAACTCTGAGCTCTGCCCCTACCACGTCTAGATCTACCCCTAGACTGTGAATCAGAAGGGTAAGTCCAACCCTTAGCAGGCCAGTTCCTGCTAAACTTAGGGGGCTGCACCTGCAAAAAATCTTTAACAGTCTGCAAAGACTTAGCCTTGTCTTCCATTTTTTTCAAGACAGACTCCACAGGAGAACCAAACAAAACTTCAGACTGCAAAGGAGCATCTAAAATCCTAGCTTTAACATGCTCTGACAAATTCTGATCCTTAAGCCAGGCGTGCCTGCGAATAACTGAACCAGTGGCAGCCACCCTGGAGGAAGCCTGCAAAGCATCAAAACCACACTGCAAAGCATGCTTACCCACCTGATCAGAGGCATGTACCAAATCCTGTAATTCCTTACACTCTATGCCCTCTGCCAAAGCATCCATTTTAGATTTTAACTGAGTAAGGAGAAAATTCTGGTACTTCAACATATGAAACTGGCAATTCAAAGCCCTCATTGCTAAAGTGGAAGAGGTATACACTTTCTTACCCCACCTTTCCAAAGCTCTAGCCTCCTTATCCAAAGGAACTGGATTCTTTACAACAGAAGCCCTGACACCCTTAGGTCCCTGGCTAATAGTTTCTGGATCGGCCCTAGGGCTTTTATACAGATATTTATGAGCCTCAGGCACTCTATAATACCTATCTGGCTTAACTGGCGAGGAGGCAAAGAGTCTGGATTAAGGGAAGCCTCAGAGAAAACGTCTTGAACAACATCCAAAACAGGAGGTATAGCCAAGGGCCTATGCTGTGGTAAAACAAAAATTCCCTAAGCCTCTTCCTGGAATCTGAGAAATCCTGACCTTCCCATTTAAAATGCTCCCTCATGGAATGCAGGGTTTCTGAAAAAGAAAAATCTTCTGGAGGAGAAGCAGAAGGAGTGGAATCCTCTGCGTCTGAATCAGAATAAGGAGGAAAATCCTGAATGTCTTCAGCCGAAGACTCTGAGTAATCTGAAGCCTGCTCCAAACTTTCCATTTCTGGCTCCACCCTAGGCCTCTTATCAGGAGGGGGCATAGAACCCCTGATTAAAGTAGTTAAATCTTCTGCCATTTTAAGCATATGTTTTTTAGGCACAGAATCTGCAGAGCTAGGACTGACACCTGTGGAAGGCAAACCAAGCCTGCCTTTGGAGGGCACCTTAGAGACAGAAGGAGAAGGCCTAACCACCCTAGGTAAAGAAGGGAGAACAGTAACCTGAGAGGCCCCCTCAGCTTGACCTGACTCCTGAGAGGCCACATCTTGCAAAACCAACGTCTCCCCCTGAGACTCAGTTGAAACTTCGGCCGGATCAACCAAATCCACCGTAGTGTCTAAAGAACCGGCGTCCGGAACGGACGAGTCATCCTGTTTGGACTTTAAAGATTTATCTTTGCGCTTCTTCGCGGTAGCGGGCGTCGGAGGATCCGACGGCATATTGTAATTACACCGCTTACCGAAGACAAGCCTAGCACAATCTAGCCTACGTTTAATGGTGCGCTTATTAAACCTAGCACAAAAGCGACACCCTACTACGTCGTGCTCCGGTCCCAAACAAGGAATACAAAGAGAGTGGTAATCCCTATGCGGTATCTGTTTCCCACAAGAAATACAATTATTCACTTTTTCTGACATCCGGAAGTAACTGAGGCAAGAAAAAACAAAAATATTCCCCAACGGGGTACTTAGCCCAACTTGGTTTCGGTCTGAAACTCAGAATACGAAAATTTCAGAACGCCGAACGGCACTTGCAAACGCTGCTTCTGCTTCGGACCATGCGGCAAAAAAGACTGAGGAAATGACGTCGGTCATGCGCTTTAATACCTTGACGCTCTGACGTCAGATCTGAGCGCCCATGACCGACGTCAGCCTAATACTTTGGTATTCGGGCCGACCGAGGACAGCGGACTACCCCATAAGTTATGACTGCAGCAATGTGAGATGAAGAACATCCAGACAGCACTTAATATAATCACATGCTCAACCATGTATTTTAGCATGGATAATCTTTATTTTAGTTTAGCTCAAGTCTGTTTGGAACATTTGATCCTGTAGAAGTATTAGAAATATTTCGGAAATGTTATGAAAGTCTCTGTATAAAGCAGGAAATCAAGAAAAGGTACAAAAGGAAATGTTTATGAAATAATTAAATATACCAAGGTTAAAGGTAGAGGAGGCTCAATTACTAACAGGACAACAGGAGAGGAGATAAAAATGATAATGTATAACCAATCTATAGCAAGGTCCCAAAGGATGGATGGTATTCTTGTGGAAGCTTTGAAGCTGGGGGGAAAACTGATAAAGGTCTGGAAGGTTTTGTTTAATAGTATTTGAAAAGGAGAAGTGCCAACATCCTAGAAGAAAGTGGTACCGACTGTATTACCTATCAAGGGTAAAGGTCCATCAGATCCAGCTTCATGCGGGCCCATTTCAATATTAAATCATGATTATAAAGTGTCTATGTCTATAACTGCTAAAAGAATAGCAAAAGTGATGTCAACATTGATAAATATAGATCAGTGTGGCTTTATGGAAGACAGGCCAACATATGACAACATTATCAAAGAAGTGATAATCCAGAGGGAAGCAGAATGTAAGAAAACTCCACTATTGGTGGGTCTTGAAGCAGAAAAAGCATCTGACAGAGTAAGCTGGGACTTTATGAGCAGAGTAATGGGAAGCACATGCATTCCCTGATAAAATTATAAGGTTGATTAGGGGGATATATCAGGTATCAGAGGTGAAAATTAAAGTGGGTGGGGTCCTCTCTGATAATCTCTGCTTGAGTACAGGAACCAGGCAGGTGTGTCCTCTCTCCCCTTTGTTATTTGCATTATACTTAGAACCACTGGCAAATAAAATAAGGGACTCAGAAATTCAAGGATATAATTGGTATGGTAGTCAAGAAAAGCTGGCTCTATTTGCAGATATTATTTTATTCCTGACAAGACCAGGAGGAGACATTGCAGTGTTCTGGGACATACAGAGACAGTTTCAAACCTTTCCAGGATGCAAAATTAATGAAGCTAAAACAAAAGCAATAGGGGTAAATTATGCAGTCACATACAAATTGGTTCAGCAATACTCATACTTCTGGGGACATGATAAAATTAAGTATTTAGGAGTATGGATTAAAAATTATACCAGTGCGGCAACTAAGGATATGTGGGAGAACACTAAAGAAAAAATAATACAGCATATAAAATATTTCATGTTAGCTAGAAGAATCAATCAGAAGAGGTTAGAAAGGATTGGGAAGAGAGAATGGATAAGCAATTCACAAAGAAACAATGGGGGATATATGTATGTCGCCCAAAGATGCAAAGAAATTTAGGATCTTTACTCGAAGTGTTTACATAGGTACTTTTACACCCCAAGGAGGCTCCAAAGAATTTTTCTCAGACAGCAAATGTTGGAAGTGTGATGGGGAAGAAAGAGGTAAATGGGAACATATTTTCTGGGAGTTTAATGAGTTGGCAAACTTTACATATTCCCTCCAGACTGCTCTGTCGGAGATGCTGGATGAGCAAATTCGAGTAACTAGGGAAATTATTTTTTTGAGCTATGATACAGAATTGAAATTGCCTAGACATAGTAAGGCCATGCTGAGTACAAATATGACCACCAAAATAAGCAATTACTAGAAAATGGAAATCAAAGCCTAAACCAAATTTACTAGAAGTAGCGAAGATAGTAACAGAGATAAAACAATTGGAACTTGGATCTTTAGAAAAGGGTTGGGGCAAATTAC
The DNA here is from genome assembly GCF_019279795.1 of Protopterus annectens. NCBI lineage: Eukaryota > Metazoa > Chordata > Ceratodontiformes > Protopteridae > Protopterus > Protopterus annectens. The sequence continues at coordinate 348,635,600 of NC_056747.1, read as the reverse complement.
ATAAGAAAAAATGGTAAAAGTATCAATACATGCAGAGGAGGAATGAGGTTTAAAAGAAGGCAGGATCTGAATGAGCTATGAAATGGCTGACTGACAATGACTGTGTACATTAAAAGTGTTACAATACTTCAGAATAAAGGTAATAATTTGCATTCCATCTAAAAAAAAATATACATTCCTTAAACTAGATTGTTACCTGAAACATAGTACTGTTAGTGTGTGTGTGTGTGTGGTGGGGGGGGGGGGGGGGATTCGGCAGCCCTCAGTGTTAGGGGTGCAGGGGGCCAGACTTTCACAAACAATGTAACATCAGTTCTGCATTCCTTAGGATTTAGTCAGCTGCTCTAGATGGCAACTGTCTTGCCTTGTATAAATGTGCATCAAGAAGTCAAGGAACACAGACGTCACAATGCTGTATGAGATGACAAATTGTTTGTTCTTATACAACAAAGTTAGTCTTCTCTTAAAAAAGACAGACTCCTATAGAGATATATTTTATATCATGGACCGCCGCGGTGGTACAGCGGTAGCGTTGTTAACTCACAGCAAGAGGCTCTCCCGTTCGATTCTCAGCTTGGCGGTGCCTTCTGTGTGGAGTCTGCATGACCTGCCCGCGGTTGGGTAGCATTCAAAAGACATACGTGCTTAAATGGGCATGCCTTTGTTGAAGGTTGGGCGTCGAGCTGGCACCTCGGCGTTTCGTAAAAAAATCTACTGCCAATCATTAGCGGACCAGAGTTCCACTGTGGCGACCACTTACCGAGAAAAAGCTGAAAGACAAACAACAACAACATCATACAATAACACAATGTTAAATCCTAAAATGGCTTCTCTTTTACTTAGGATCATAGAAAATTACCAAGCCAATGGCCCTAGATCTTTTTTTAAGCCCAGTCCTCACACTTCAATTTTCCCAATGTCCACAGGCTAGAATGACTGTGGTATATGCCTGAGCCTTTCGGCATCTACAAGCTACCCTTGCCTATAAGGGCCACAGGTGACAAGCCAGGGTAAATTTGCTATTTCCCATTCAGTGGTCCAAACTGTGTTTGAATACGCTTAAGGAAGAACTCTGTTTCACATATTCTAATGCTGTTTGTTTTGTTAATGTGTTAATGGGGGGGTGTAATGTTTACTCATATTTATGAGTACCAGATCCAGGATATTTGCACCCCTAAGTATGTGTGCAGACTAGCTGTTCTAGAGTGCTTGCAATGAAAAAATCCAGGAATCTTTGAGACTGCATGTTAGTGGTTGTGTTTGTATCCTAGTTTATGGTGGGACAGTTGAAATCACCCATGAGTATGGTTTTCAGCTCAACTTTGAGCGACTCCAGTACATTCAAGTACATGGTATGGCTATCCTGGGTCACAGACGGGGACCTAAAGTTAGCAAGGATATGGTATGGGACTTTACTCTATGTCAGTTGCACATGCATTAGCTCAAGCATGTCATACTGTTTGATCAATCCTGAGGTGCACTTATTTTTTATGTGCATTGATAACCTCCACCTCTTGTCCTTTCTTGTGCTGTAGCTGGTCTAAATGTGTGGATGGAATTACGACCCTGTACTGCCAAGGTGCCTTCCATGGCTTTAAACCATGTCTCAGTAACTGCACAGATGTCAACACTCTCCAAGGTGAGTAGCTCTTCCAGGGAGTGGAGCCTCTTGTTGAGACTCCTATCATTGAGGAGTTATGCCTTTAGTTCATACTGAATAGAATTTTACTATGTTTGATGGTTTAGCATATTGGCATTGCTTAAAAAAGGCACTACAGAGGTAGATAATGTTTTGGCCAAAATTCAAAAGCCTTCTGGAAACTGCGGCAGAACATCCCTTTCAAAGTACCATGGTCTGTCGATCATGTCCTCCTAAGTTGACAAATACTGTACCCCTTTAGAATGACACCAGTAACTAAGGCAACCGTTTGTTTATATTGAGGTATCAGCCTTGGAGAAGGTAGAATGCTGCTCAATGCTAGGCTCATACCTGCCTGGGATACAACTGGAAAGCTCTATCATGTCTTTCTTCATATAGTCCAAGGAGGTACATCTCACGTCATTAATTACATCTCTCAATGTCTCAGCCTGTAAGCACTTAAGGCAAACTTTCACACAACTCAATATATTGGTACTATTTCAGACTCTGCTGTGAGACACACTGAAGCCCTCCTCACCAAGCTCAGCAAGGAGGCAGCCACAGTCAGTTGCCTTTTGGGGGGGGGGCAAGGATCCACCAGATTGCACATGTACTCGGGACACTGAGCCACTAGTATGACTCTGTCACATTGACTATGACAGAGTCATACTGGTACCGCTCTGAAGATGATTTTTTTTAACCAACATAGTAAGGCAGTGTTAATTTCACACCACACCAAAGGACAAACTTAAATAAGGAAAAGTTATAAAATGTAATGTGACAGACTATTTTCAATTTGAAATGTTAAAAGGGATTTAGAAAACCTTAAGCTGAAGGTTAAACACAAGTCTTCAATGGACTTTCACAGCCTGTAAACATTATGATTATATGGCACAATTATATGTATGCCATTCAAGAACTTCTTTGTACAGAAGGCACAATGGTTAAGCTATAGTCTGGCATGCCGAACAAACATGCATGATACATTTCAAAATTTTTTTTTTATTTTCTTCAATATTTTCATGCATCTCCCTTGACATTTTCTTTCTTGCTCTTTGCCCCCATGACTGCAGACCATCAAGCCTATCTAAGTGGACTTGAGCTCATTTTTCAGAGCCATCCAGGGGGAATCATTTAGGCACCCATGGGGTAGCCTGCGTCCTCAGTGGCATCCCAGCAATGAGGACATTTTTTATTGAGCCTAAACCCTCCTCCGATGAGGAGGGTAACATGTGACCAGCATCTCTCAGGGAAGACAGCACCTTCTCCAATGCAAGTGCATACTCCCATGCACTTGCTTGATGGAGGCTTTTTAGAAAAGTATTAAGTTCTACAAATCCTTAATGAGAAACAGCTACAGTTTCATAAATGATGCAATAAGCATTTGACACATTTTAACAAAAATATATAATATTTATAATTACTAATGTATAAACTTCAGTCTAAAATACTTTCATATTATGTAGTTTCAGTAAGTTAAAGAATACAATTTCTGTCAGGCAAACTATTCTGTATTGCTATAATGAGGAAGTAATGCATATTAAAATTCATGGTAGTATGTGTCAAAGTTGTACTTCTCTCTCAAGTTACGCAGCGCCAGGGATACTTCTGAGATAATACATTGCAGATGTGACAATCTTGCAAAAAAAGTATCTGATAACCCAATATCATTTTATGACATGCAGAAACAGTTCTAAGAGAGGCACCAGATTAACAAAGACAAAGCTACATCATGCAGTGACTAACACAATATCTAGGCAATACTTTAACTGATTAGTCAGCTACCTGCAGGAAGAGGTTGGTTCTGAGGGTAGAGTCCCATAGGCTGCTGTTGTCCACCATATCCAAGTCGGTTATAGGGATTTCCACCAGCATGATGGATTACCTCGGGGGTCATTCCACCTGGAAACTGTGGTTCTCGTGTTGGGTTCATGGCAGGATATTGCTGGGGGTGGAAAAAAAAAGAGAACTTTATTAACTTTAAACATCAAAGCTAGTGTAACTTCTCAGCTAAGAATCACTGTGCTGAAGTATATAAAAACAATTTAACTCCATATGAAACGGCCTAGGAACAGAATCAGTATTTCCTCCTAAGCTACCCAAAATGAAGGGCGTCAGACAGCTAACTGGGGGTTGAGTACTGATCAGCTCATGACAGCCCTTCTTCATCAGGGGAGTATGTGTAGCTTCAGTCTGCAAAACATCTGCCCCTAGAGGAAGGTCAGGAATAGTACGGGAGGACAATGAAAGCCAGTCACTCTCAGTCAGATGACCTAAACCACCAAAGCCAAAAGAGAAATGCATTCCAATACATGCCCACAGTCCTAGCAGTGACAGGGGTAAGTAGTAAAACCTTCTAACCCTTCACACCACTTAAACCACCTGGATTCCTACAGTAGACTGTAAATCACTTATTTGACAGCAAACAAAAATTCCTTGACTAAACCCAACAGTTATGTAAGTAAAAGCTTTACTTCTAAAGATAACTTGCAAAGCATTGCAGCTTAGAACTTAAAAGAGCATAACATGTTACCTAAAAATTATAGCTGTAATTGGCTGGCTTCAAACTTTTTATTTAAATGGGACATTTAACTGCATAGGCTTCAAACTAATTTTAATTAGGACAGTAATTGCATAAGTCTGGCTAATACTGAGAAATGCAAAACATAATCAAGTCTGGTAAATACAACACATCAATAATTAGCACTGTATCACTGATACCTTTAGCATTTACATGGTCTAGTCTGTCAGTTACTGTATGCATAGCAAAGATACTACATAAATTGCCTAGCTCCACCATTCAAAAGCTGTAATACTCCAAGTTAATTAGTACCGTTTCCATTTACACAGCCAAGGGGATCCTGATTCAATCTTACTTTGCAAAGGGGAAAAGCTTCCCATTCAAAGTGCAAGGTACAATATTTTCCTCATACAGGATGAGATTTAAATCTAGTTTGTATTGCGATTCTCTACACAATCCTAGGAGCTTTAAGTTTGATAAGTCTAAGTTTGGAAAACATTGCTACATAAACTAATCTATGCATACCTGTACAAAATGTCTGAGAAATAATAAGCCTTGCATTTTCAGGACTTAACATCTATTTTTTTTTCCAGTTTTTCTTCTTCGAGAAAAAATTCACATTAATGTTGTGAACAGCAACCCATCACATAACCGTAAAGAAAACTATATCCTACGATATAACTGTCTAATGGACAACTAACAGCTACATCATTGCCATACTGGCTTTATCTTGTAAAAGGACATCTATTGTTAATTTCCCAGTATCAACATAGTAAACTCCAATTAAAAACAAATTATTAACTAACTTATTTAGATTTACAGATCATAATTAAGATAACCTCTTTGCAGTCAACTCCCTAAATCTCACCCCATCATGATGGATCAGAAGCACAAAAGTAGTTTGATTTAGAGTACTGCCAAGCCATGTCACAGATGGACCACTGCCACCAAAATATAAAGGCCTGCCTACACCGACTGGATCTGAACTGCACTACTGCCAACCAATATAACACCTGGGATCGTGAGAGACAGGGGGCTATAACCCTTCAGTCTGTTACACTGATGCAAAAATGTTTGACAGTCAGCCAAGAGAAGTCTCAAATCATGCCACTGGTTCCCAACAAGTAAAAAAAAAAAAAAAAATTCAGCAAAAGCAACCTGGCCTTAAGAGCATGGAAGCTGACCGGTCACAAAGTACAGGAACTAATCAGCTTAGGCTACTGTAACTTTGATCTAAATGTTGAACATGAACTCATAATAAACAGCAGCCAAAAGATCTTAAAATGAATAAATAATACTTAAAAACAATAAAGAAATCAAGGCAGTTCTGACACATTAAATATGCTAAGACCAAGGCCATGCACATCATAATCATCTTCTTTCGGCTGTTCCCATTAGGGGTCACCACAGCGGATCATCTGTTTCCATTTCTTCCTGCCCTCTGCATCTTGCTCTGTCACACCAACCACCTGCATGTCCTCTCTCAACCACATTCATAAACCTTATCTTAAGCCTTCCTCTTTTCCTGTACTTGGTAGCTTCATCCTTAGCATCTTTTTCCCAATATACCCAGCATCACTCCTCAGCACGTCCAAACCAACGTAATCTTGCGCCTCTGGCTTTGTCTCCAAACCTTCCAACCTGGGCTGACCCTCTAATATACTTATTCCTAATCCTGTCCACCCTCGTTACACCCAGTGCAAATCTTAACATCTTTAACTCTGCCACATCCAGTTCGAACTCCTGCCTTTTTATCAATGCCACTGTTTCCAACTCATATAACATAGCTGGTCTCACTACACTCTTGTAGACCTTCCCTTTCACTCTTAGTGGTACTCGTCTGTCACAAATCACTCCTGACACTCTTCTCCACCCACTCCATCCTGCCTGTACTCTCCTTCACCTCTCTTCCACACTCACCATTACTTTGAACTATTGATCCCAGGTATTTAAACTCATCCACCTTCGCCACCTCTACTCCTTGTATCCTCACCATTCCTCTATCCTCCCTCTCATTCACACACACATTCTATCTTAGTCCTGCTGACCTTCATTCCTCTTCACTCTAGAGCATATATCCATCTCTCCAGGGTCTCCTCCACCTGTTCCCTACTCTCACTACAGATGACAATGTCATCTGCAAACATCATAGTCCACGGGGACTCCTGTCTGATCTTGTCTGTCAACCTGTCCATCACCATTGCAAATAAGAAAGGGCTCACAGCTGATCCTTGATGTAACCCCACCTCCAGCTTAAATGCATCCGTCACTCCCACTGCAGACCTCACCGCTGTCACACTACCCTCGTACATATCTTGTACCACTCTTACAAGGAAAGAATAATTTGCTGTAAAGACAGGAATACATAGATGGAATCTGAGCTAGATAAATACCCTAGCTTTTTCAGGCTAACAGGATACTGAACCCTTACTGTTCAAAGTTCCCAAAATATACAGTGCATACGCAGATACATTTATCACGGTCATTCAAGTAAGACTGGCTGCTTTTACATTAGTTTCAGCTCAAACTACACATTTTGCCATCATTTCTGTTCCAAAAGAAAACAATGGGAGACTACACTGGAAAGAAACATGTTCTTCAACCTTCAGTCCCCCATATGTAACGGACAAGTTTCTCATCTGAATACTAATCAATGTTTTCCCAGTTATGCCTGCTTGAAGAGCACTTTAATTACATTTCACTTACTGACTCCAAACTATTTTATGACTTAACTGAAACCAATCAGTTTTCTTCCTGGGAAACTACAGAAAATTATACTTTACATTTCAATGGCCAGTTTTGTGCATTTTCCTCTAACCTCTTAGTCTTTCGTTAACAAAGGTCACAAGATTACATATTTTTTTTAATCGCACGGGAAGCAAAATACTGCACAGTTCTAGTAAAAACATGTCACATTTTTTAATTTTTTCACCCCATCACCACAGTGAAGTAGAGTAGTACCTTGCCACCTTCAAGGTAAACCTAAATAATTTGATGGACAACCTCAATTTTTCTCCTGGGCTACCTTGTCTTGCCCTCCTTGAGACTGGAAAAAAAACTTCTGAATAGGATTTTCTGGCTAGGCTTGTAATACTTTGCAGACTGGATTGCCTAATATTTAACTATGAACCCTACACCAAAACTAAGGTATGAGAAGTATGAAGGTAGAAAGAGGAAATGACATGGTCCAAAGGTAATAGTACGAGGTCACACAAGAGGAGGGGAATACAAAAATATGCCAAAACCAATAATACAGAGTAACAAAGTTCTGATATGTGCCAACTTCATATCTGAGGATCTAAGCCAAAGACATTAGAGGGGATATAACAAACTAGAGCAACTTCCTTAGAAGTATTCTACCTTGGGTTTCTGACATCCCAACACTACCATCCATATACATGACATGTCCAACACCAGTGAAGCCACTCCAAAATGAAGGAGAGTGCTCAACAACGTACCTAGTTTTAACACTCAGCCAAGCAACATGCCTCCCTAATGGAAAATTTAATTGTATGCTTATTTCATCATAAACCCAACAAATATGACAAATGCATACACAATGAAAGCCTCTAAGTGCATCACTGTTAGCAGTACCAGAGCAAATAGGTCAAACAATGGACCCAAATTAAAAGTTCATAAAATATTACAAATACGAGAAATAAATCATGTCTGTTAATCTTTGAGGTGGCACAAAGCAGTAGGGTTAATACCAAGAGAATTGCCTACCTTTACTCAATCACAAAGCTGTACAATTTTTACTATGGTTATTCATTGAGAAGATCCAATTCCTTACTTCCAATACACACTGGCTGTACTTAGAATGACATACCTCAAAGACCAACAAAAGGAAACCACTCCAGAATAAAGAGGAGAGCTCACAATAATGAACTAAAGTCCTACCCCCAAATGAACAAGATACCTCCTTAAGCAATGAGAGAACTGAAAATGAACGTAACGGTTTAATTTCACTGTAAATCCTCCATATACCACTAAACCTACCAATTACATGCAAATGTGAAAGCTTTTAAGTGCAGTTATGCTAGGAGCAACAGATCCCTACAAAAAGCTCATGGAGAGTGAGTCAAGAGAAGATGCAAGTGTCTTTTCAAATGAGACCCTATCTTAAGACTTCAACACTGAGATAAAATGCTTGGTGATACTGTTAACTCAACATTCATCACATATAATGTTTGCAAGAAAGTGATCGAACCAGTAATTCTTCAAACACAACATACCTCGAATGCACACATGGAGCATGTTTATCCCCTGGGTTAAGTAGTCAATGCAGTATGCAAGCACTGGATGAAGGTAAAACTGTGTACACAGCTTACCTAGACCTGGCCAAGGCTTTTGATGCAATACCCATTCAGGAAACATAGACAAGCTCACTAATTTAGGAATAAATCTTTTTATCACTGATGGGACCCAGGAGGTCAAAACAGATGAGGCCACCTGCACCCAAGAGGCCAGACCGTCACAAGTGGAATTCTCCAGGGCTCAGTACTGAGCCCGCTCCCTTTTGGCATCTATTTCTCTGAAATGGAAGAAAATGCTGAAGGTTTATAGCTGACTAAATCTGCAAATGATTGCAAGTTGGGGGTTATCATAGACTCCCCTGCAGAAACTAGCATTCTTCAAGGTCTATAGCTGACTAACAAATGGTGTCAAAGCCATGGTCTTAAACTCAATGCTAAGAAATGCATAACTGTACTCTATGGGAAGTCAACCATCCCAGCTAACTGCCATGTTGACAGTATGCCCCTAGGAGTCGACCAAGTATTCAGGGATCTGGGTACGCACATAGACAGTAGCCTTACCTTTGACCACCATGTGGCCACAGTGGTGAAGAAATCATTTTATGTTGTGCAACTTATTAAGCAAGGGTATGGAATCTAGGTCCAAAGAGGTCATTATCCCATTGTACTCTGCCCTTATCCGACCAGAGTACCAAGCTCCCTTTGGTTTGAACCTGACCAGGCATATGCAACAACTACAGTAACATCAGAGGTTCCCTTACAAAAATAATTCAAGGCGTAACAAACCTACCTTATGCAGACTGCCGTAAAGCCCTGTCCCTCTACACAGTCTCCTACAGATTGCTGAGGTGAGATTAATGCCAGACTTACAAGGCATCTGTAAACCCCACACTTATGAATCTCCTACATATTCGTAAGTCAAAGAGTCCCAGAAATACAAGGCCTAGGGATTTTAATTTTTTCTGTGACAAACAGAGCATGCTGGAGAGAGAGATGTATTACCAGAGACTATCCCTTCCATGGAACAGGCTTCCCCATTAATGTAAGGCTGAGTTAGTCATTTACCCAGTTTAGCCATAACCTAGACCAGAGGACGGGGAATAGGAAATTTACACCAGGCCTGGCACTCATGTCCCTTATGGACAGAGATGGCTTCTAAATACCTGGCCCTCAATTACATATCTGGATACAGGGCATTATCATTCTTTTGGGAAAACTTGGCTAGGCTTAGAAAGCAACCCCCCTCCCATCATTAGCCTAATAGTAATCTATGAAAAGTTTGTTTAGATAATGAAAGTCCTCTGTCCCTGACCTAACAGACAAACTTCAGAAAACAAAAGTCCTAATTGTGACAGCAGCCCATAATGGCAGCACTGAAATAAATGACCTTCCCTGGATACAATGGCAACTTCTCAATGTAAAACATAAAGCCAGCAGAAGGAAAGTATGTGCCGATCTAATCTGCCAAACTTCTGTAACTAATCTAAGACACGAACACCTTCAGGTCCATCTCTCTAAATACAAGAAGCCATCTTAAAAAAATTCCATACTTTTACCACTTATTCTGCTAACTGAATTCAATACACCATACCTTCTCTACATTAAGATGTTTAATTTTGCATTTCTGCAACATTTGCTGCACCCCCCCTCCAACCATCTGCAACAGTGTACTCTGTCAGCAAGTATATACATTTCTCCCCTGCAGAATGAAGGTGAACTGCAGTGCAGCTATCACTGAAGCAACTACTATAGGATTCTGGCAGTAAGCCCTATACCCAAGCACATCTCTGCAAATTATCAAAGGTTAAGTGCACAATTAGCAACAGTAGTGAATATATCCCCTTATTCCTGCCTCTGTTTTAGGCTATCGCTACAGGCAGGTTTCAGGTCATAACAGAAACATTAATTAAATCTATATCCTCAGAGATATACCCTACATCCAATCCACAAGGTGAAGCATGACCAGGCTTTAGCCTCATAACTCCAATCCCTCCACAGCTAGCTCCTCCAGCATTTAGGTTTGATTAGCAACCCAAGTCAATAACATCACTGTAATAGGAACAGAGATGAGCTTTATTTTGCATGGATGAGGAGTCTTTTTCCAGAGGAGTGGTATCCTTTTGTGAGATATACCCCTCACTCCAAACCATTTTGTTGATGTTACAGAAGGGGGTTAGTTTCCTAGACAGGGTATTTCTGATTCAATTTGACTAACAGATGTGCAATGGGTCCATCAGCACTGGGTCAAACAGTGCTTTGCATGCAGACACAGGTCACATCTTAGCAGTCTGTAGGATACTGAGTAAGTGACAGGGCACATTGTTCAGGCCTTGCATCCTTTTAGTATGTTATCTCTTTCAACATTCCAGTAGTTGCATGTGTCTGAGCAGTACATGAAAAAAGAGGCAATTACACTCAATGACTGACCTAATAAGGGCTGAGCCAAGGGGGACATGTATCATTTACTTTTGTGATAGAAATTCATCTTACCAATTAAGCTTCTCACAAGGCAAACATCTCAAGATATTAGGAGAATTTACTTAGCAGCTATGATTGGAAAGGATCTTGTACTTTCATTATTTTAAAATTTACATATCATTTCTGATATGATGGTGCCAGCTAGTGGCCAGAGTTAATTTACATGCAAGTCTCTGCTCAGAGACATCTAGCCTGAAAGCTTCACAAGAATCTTCAGACAAACTATTACCTTCTGTACCAGTATCTAGTTTAAATTCAACTTTTTTTCTTATTAATTTTTGACATTTCGTACCAACAGCACTTTGCTTTCTTGTCTCGCTGCTTCCCAGCAGCATTTTTCATATTTCCCTGTATCAAATTTTCCCACCTCAACAATATCCACAGTTTTTTTTTTGTATTTCTGTACAACTGTGTGTAAATTCTTTCATTTAGAGCTTAGAAAAAATGTAATTTCCTTACAAGATTCATTAAAGCCAGGTTGATGCTTCCAGTCAAGATAACAACTAACCCTACTATATGATTGCTTGACTTTCCATTAAACAAGTTTCTCTCTCCTCTCCATTTTTGTTGCAATATGTTGCCATGTAGCCTATTTACATCTCTTTACTTTCTAACTGTACCTGGCAGACTCAGCAAGGCAAACCCCTCAATGTATTTACTTCCTTTACTCCTTTGAGCTTCTCATATTCTTACAAACACTACACACAAAATTAAACTCGTCACATGTTACAATAAAGCAGCCAAATTTGCAACCAGCCTTTGTTACAAAACATAACTGCTTGGCTCTAAACCAACTAAACTGGCTTGAATTACACAACTATCTAAACTGCTCAACTAACCACTGCAAACAATCATATACGTCAGAAAAATACCCACTAAATAATGCTCTGCAGTATTACTCACCAACTAAAAATCAAACACTTCTGCAGGAGAGTCGCTATGCTTTTCAAAACTCAAAGTCCATCCCAGTACAGCTAAAACACTGATAGAAACTGCTGCTTCAAAGCTTTGTTTAAACAACATCTAAACCGAACCTGGCCAGTATGACCCCTTTTCTTCATGTACCACACTTAATTAGCTCTAGCCCCTGATGTTCATCAAAGGGATCACTACTGCAACAGCCTTAACTATATGAGGTTATGTCCTGCAAAAGATATAGCAGCTGGCAAGCTTCCACCTTCCACCCACCCAAACTGTATGGTAACTCATTAAGCTGACTAAAAGACAAGTTAGGGCACCAAGTACTCTGGATTTTATCAGCTGCCAAAGAGTATGCTCCTCTAAAGCTTTTGAGGACCAATGACTTAAAAAAAAAAAAAAAAAAAAAAAGAAAAGCCAAGCCTAGTAATCCTTAAATCCCATCGGGTTTACTGTTAGCGCTCCTACTATGATAGCTGATTAACCCCAAATAAAGCAAATCAAGTTGAGCTATCCTAGTAGGATTTTCCTGACATTTACTCAGTTGCCTGCTACAGCAAAAGCCATGGTTCGCAAAGCGCTTACAAAGCATCAAAGGGATCTCATTGTTGAAAGTTACAAGTCAGGGGAAGGGTACACAAACATTTCTACAGCATTGGATTTACCATGGAACACAGTGAAGATGTTCATCAAAAACTGTGACGTTGCAAAGAACTGGACGTCCCTCCAAAGATGATGAAAAGACAAGACGAAAACTGGTCAGGGAGGCTGCCAAGGGACCTACAGCAACACTGAAGGAGCTGCAGGAATTTCTGGCAAGTACTAGTTGTGTACTTATGACAACAATCTCCCATTATTCTCCATATGTCTGGACTATGGGGTAGGGTTGCAAGATGGAAGCCTGTTCTTACACAGAAAAACATCCAAGCCCGGCTAAAATTTGCAAAACAGTACAAGTCTCCCAAAAGCATGTGGAAAAATGTGTTATGGTCTGATGAGACCAAAGTCGAACTTTTTGGCCACAATTCCAAAAGGTATTTTTGGCGCAAAAACAACACTTTGCATCTCCAAAAGAACACCATCCCCACAGTGAAGCATGGTGGTGGCAGTATCATGCTTTGGGATTGCTTTTCTTCAGCTGGAACTGGGGCTTTAGTCAAGGTGGAGGGAACTATGAACAGTTCCAAATACCAGTCACTTTTGGCTCAAAACCTTCAGGCATCTGCTAGAAAGCTGAAGATGAAGAGGAATTTCACCTTTCAACACAATGACCCCAAGCACACATCCAAATCAACAAAAGGATGGCTTCATCAGAAGAAAATTAAAATTTTGGAATGGCCCAGCCAGAGCGCAGACCTAAATCCAATAAAAAATCTATGGGTTGACCTGAAGAGGACTATGCACAACAGATGCCCTCGCAATCTGACAAATTTGGAGCGATTTGAAAGGAAGAGTGGACAAATATTGCCAAGTCAAGATGTGCCATGCTGATAGACTCCTACCCAAGAAGATTGAATGCTGTAATTAAATCAAAAGGTGCTTCAACAAATTATTACTTTAAGGGTGTGCACACTTATGCAACCAGCTTACTGTACGTTTTTAATTTTTTTACATTTTTCCCCAAACATATTTGTTTGTTTTTTCAATTGAATTATACAGATATAGGTCACATTAAAGGTGGGAAAAGTTTTGAAATGATTTATTGTGGACTTATTTTTTTATATCACAAAAAATCTGAAATTTTAACAGGTGTGTAAACTTTTTATATCCACTGAATGTTATTGCAACCATTACACTACTTTTCACCTTTATAACCCTCTCGGAATCTGTCTTCTACCATCTCATGCTATACCTTACGTTGTGTATATGGTTAAGTTCTACTCCTGCTTGACTTTACCATCCATTTTGTACCAAATGTTTTTACTATATTTTTATATAAAATTATGCATGCCTTTATAGAAAAAAAAAGTCATTCAATTTATTGCAATTCTTTAACAAAATATTTTATTTTTAAGTAGCAAATGTAATTTGCTGACCCTTTCTCCCTGGGCCTCTTGTGAAAATGGATTTTGCCCAGTCAGACTTTCCAGTCAAAAAGAGTGATGTACCCACCCATAACATTCCATTTGTACTGTCCATTTTCATTCTTCCTCAACTGATGGGTCTCAGATCTGACTTTGCGGCTTCTACCAGATCTTTAGATCTCAAAACTCTCAAGCTACTCCCTTTACCCACAATGCCCTGCCAACCTAACATACTTCAGATCAATTTTGCTACCTTTAGGAATAAAGGACAATGCCTTAAAGGACATTGAAATTATAGCATAAGAAAAAGAGATGCAGCTCAAATAAGAACAGCAGTTCCCAAATTAAAAACTCTTATGTCTTTCCAGGAGCAAAGGGAAAGGCTATATAGATGGGAAGTTGAGAAAGAATGAAAATGGACAACACAGATGAAATGTTATGGTGAGTACATACATTTTTTTATAGGTCCTTATCAGTTCATCGAATGGGATTTTCAGTGCACTTGCACTGAACATGACGTTCGAACTGTTCATACTGAGATCACAGCACAGTGAGGATCAGGAAATTTGTCCTTTCCCCACTGTAGTGCCATCTCGGAGCTGGTATATATAATTAGCAGGGGGTGTGGGGGGCACAGCCCCCCACGAGAAGAATTCGATGAAATGCCGTTTGCTGAAGTCACAGTTTGGTGAAGTGATATAGACCCCTTTATCTGATGTCATTTTCATTTATTCCTCAACTGATGGGACATAGTACCCATCTAGATGAACCTTGGATAGGCCTTATAGAAGGACATGCCAGAGCTAAAGGAAGCGCTAATCCTCTTTTAGTACAAAGGGGATACAATCAGTTAACCATTTAGCCTGTGTAACTTTGGAAATTGGCTTACCCAGTCTGTTAGGAGAGGCAGACAAAAAACTGGTCGCTTTCCTATAATCCTTGGTTCTATGTAAATAAAAGCGAAGTTGTCTATGCACATCTAAAAGATGGAGCATGTATTTCTCCCTTTTTTGAAAAGTTTGGGAAGGCAACTGGGAGGTTAATGACCTGGTTGATATTAGACTCAGAAGCTACCTTACACAGAAAGGATGGGTTGGTCTGTAAGGAAGCACTGTTTTTGTGGAAAACCAAGTAAATGGTTTGGAAGATCGAGCCTGGAGTACAGATATTCATTTAGCTGATGTGATGGTGACTAGTAAAATGGTTTACCAAGAGAAATTTTAGATCTGACCTGGCTGAAGGTTCACAGGCAGTTTGGATCAGGACCTAAAGCACAATAGTTAAATCCCAAGGAGGAGTAGGATCCTTTACTGGAGATCTGAGTAAAAAGGCTTTTTTGAGAAAAGCTTTACATAACTTAGAAGAAGCTAAGGTAGAGTTTTTTTTCACCTAGGTGGAAATTCAAAATGGTGGTCAGCTGGAACTTAACAGTGGAAAAACTAACCCACTCACCGAAAATTAAAGACAGAAAATCAAGTGTAGCAGGTACAAGGACAGAGAAAGGATCCAGATTCCTGTTTAGGGACCAGAGTATAAATCTCTTCCATTTACTTTTGTAGATCTTTCTGGTAGAAGCTTTTTAGAAGATAAAAAAATATGACGGACCAGGGAGGAGAGCCTGGGCTGTCTAGCAATTAGTGGAACTGGAGAAACCATGCAATTAGTTTGAGGCCTATTATGTTTGGATGAGTCACACCTGTCTTGAGAGAGCGAGCCTGGAGTGGGATCCAGTATCCAGGGCAGATGCAGAAGGTGAGGCCACAGAAAAGAGAACCAAATTTGACGAGGCCAAAAGGGGGCAATGAGGATAACTACGCCTTTCATCCAGGTTGCTTTCTGTACAAGTTTGGGAATAGTTAATGGTGGGTAAGCATGAAGAAGCCAATCACGGACTACAGCATCTTTTGATGACTCCCCTGTTGGGGGGGATCAGGGCAAAGAACCTGCTGAACATATTGTTGAGGGGAGACATGAATAGATTTGCAGCATGGACAGCCCCATCAAAAGACAATTCTCTCCGCTGCTTTGACATTAAGAGACCACTCGTAAGGCATCAAAATGGACCTGCTTTAGTTTGTGTGCAATCACAATGGTTTTCCCCAGGATGTGTTGTCATTAGAAAGATACTGGAAGAGATCATCCACTGCCTCACCTTCATTGCTTCTCAACAAAGTGGATAAGACTTGGTTCCTCCCCCTGTTTGTTGATGTACCACACCCACTGATATATTGTCTGTCTGAATACCAACTGTTCCAGAGGAAAGAACATCTTGAAAGGCCTGCAACGCTAGGACAACTGCTCTAATTTCCAGAATACTGACATGCTTTTTGGGCCTCTATGGGGGAACCATGTACCTTGGACTGTTTTTCACCAAAGAGTACCCCCCACCCCAAGTTGGGAGACACCCACCATCAAAGAGGCCTTGGATAAGGGAAAAACAAATGGACGGCCTTCGGAGAGTTCATTGGAATAAATCCACCAAAGACATCTTTTGCATACTTGTGTGATCTTGACAGCAACGGTTAAAGGATGTTGAAGAATGGACCACTGAAATGATAGCGTCCATTGAAGAATTTGCATGTGAAACCTGGCTAGAGGAAAGAGTGATAGCAGCTGCCATAGATCCCAACCTTGTAAAATTAGTTGAACTGGAAGAGAAGACTATTGTATTATTTTCCACACTTAGGACCCAAGTTTCTGGACTCGGGCTGGAGGAAGACAGGCTATCTGACTGACCATGTACAGACGTGCACCTATGAAAGGCAGACTCTGCTTAGGTGGGAGCTGTGATTTGCTGTAATTGACTATGACGCCTAAATATAGGCACGGTTGAAGCAAGTAATCCCTTGTCTGCAAGAGTAGATGCTTGGTTGCAGAAGTCAGCTGTCTCCATATGGAAATACCTGGAATCCCAGCAGTTTCAAGTGAGCTGCCACCACTGCCATGCATTTGAATACCCATGGGGCTGTGGTGAGGTCAAAGGGTAGGGCTTTGAACTAGTATTAACTGGTTCCCAGCCAGAAATACAGTTACCTTGTTCCTTGTCAAAGTACTGATTTAGCCTCAGAACTAATTGCTTTGAAGTTTTTTTTACAAGAAAGTTGAATTTTTGTCTTCTCTTTTGGGATTTTAATAGAATACTTAACCTCTTGCGGATATCCAGCACTTTCAATCCTCCAGTACATCCAGTAATACATTGTTATGAAAAAGTTTGCAAACTGGACATTCACAATAGTTTTCTAATCATTAAAGACAAGACAAAATAAACTGAACGGATTCTCTCAAAATCTGTCGTTTGATGAAGGTAATTTATTTTTGCAGAGGAATACGAATATTAGAATTATGAAGCTGGATAAAGGGAGAGAGATTATTTTAATGGAGAAAGCTGATTATATCAACAAAATGAGGAATTTACTGGTGGATGGTGCTTATAGTAAAGTATCAGTTAACAAGCTTTACTCAGCTTATAATAAAACAAGACCCAACTTGTTGGATCTATTTATGGATAAGCAAATCTAGATAGAAGATTATAACCATCTTAGCATGGAAAAGCCTATAATTCCGATGATTTGTGGACTCCCGAAATTACATAAAACTATAGATCAGTCACCATTTATGCCTATTGCTGATACAAGGGGATCTGTAATGCATCCAATAGCAAAATATCTTGATAATGCTTATGGCTGAACACCACCTTTGCCAAGATTCCTGAGATTATTTAAGCAAGATTACTGTGTAAAGACCAGCATCTATGAATGCCAAACTTTGCGTAGGTGAGAGTTGTAATTTACTGTAACTGACTGTGATGCCTAAATGTAGGCACAACTGGAGCAAGTAGTCCCTTGTCTGTCAAGAGTAGATGCCTGGTTGGGGCAGTTAGAAGCTAGTTGTCTAGATATGGAAACACCTGGAATCCCAGCAGTCTCAAGTGAGCTGTCACCACTGCCATGCATTTGAGCACCTGGGGGCTGCGGTGAGGAGAAAGGGCAGGGCTTTGAACTGGTAATAACTGGATACCTTCTAGATTGCCTGTTCATTTTGATGCGATAGCACGCATCTTGAAGGTCTATCAAGCACATCCAATCGTCCCTTCCCAGCAGAGGCAGAATGGACTGAACTGTGACAATACGGAACCTTGAATACTGCAAAAACTGATTCAGTTTGCTAAGATCCATGATGGGTCTCATGTTGACGGTTTTCTTTGGCACTAAAAAGAATCTTGAGTAGGTTCTGGATTCTTTTTGGTGTTGGGGTACCTCCTGGATGACTTTTCCTAAGAGCTTTTCTATTTCTAATGTGGCTAATTCCCTCTGACTGGGTGGAACATTGGGGGATTCTTTTCATTCTTGTGGGGGGGGGGGTGATTTGTGAAAATGGTATTATATTACCTCTGGATATAATTCTCTGCACCCAATAACCTTTTGTTATGGACAGACAGGCTTTTTGGTGCACAGACAAATGCCGCCTGACAGCCTCCAGAGGGGAGCAGTCAGGCCTCTTTTTAGAGTTGCTGACATGGTTTGTCTAAGGAGGAAACACACAAACCTTGATTCTGTAAGGCCAGGTCTGCTGCGGGGGCAGCATCTTTCATCTGAGATCTCCCTCTGCCACTGGAAGAACTGTCCCCTAGTTAGTCTTGAAAAGGACCCTGGGATTTATAGAATCACATCTTTTACCTCCTCATTGATTTTGGGAAAAATGTCTTTGAGGGGTAGAAACACACATCCCTATGGCAGAAGGGGTCTTATCCCCTTTGCTCACATCTGGAGAGCATGTCTTTCACTTTAGGTCCAAACAACAAAGATTCATCAAGTGGAACACTGATGAATGAAGACTTAGAGGGCTCTGCAAAGTCACAAAGTTACATCCAGGCAGGTCTTCTAATGGCTATGCCTGAACCCACCACCCATGCATTACCTTCTGATGCATTAGATATCAATTGAAGGGTGGCCAGTTGTGAGGACGTGGTATTTTGGTCCTCGGCAGACATGGACCTAGAAAGAGATCTGCAGAGTTCTTTAATCAAATCTCTTTATAATCTTGTAAAATGTGGCAGGTAATTCAACAACCACAGAACAAAAGTCACTGAAGCATACACACTTCCTGAATTTGTCCAAGGCCCTGGACTCCCTGTTAAAGGGATGGACAGAACAGCCCTCTTCCACAAGATCTTTTTTGGTGGCCACTGTCAACCATGGCATCAACTT
Source organism: Protopterus annectens (assembly GCF_019279795.1). Taxonomy (NCBI): domain Eukaryota; kingdom Metazoa; phylum Chordata; order Ceratodontiformes; family Protopteridae; genus Protopterus; species Protopterus annectens. The sequence continues at coordinate 348,616,557 of NC_056747.1, read as the reverse complement.
ATACCCCTATGCTTCATTATGACCAGTAATTGGGAGGTGCCAAAATTCTGACTGAATGTTTAGGGATGGGCTCCACAGTATTCTGTTACTTCCACACCTGGTGAGAAATGAAATCTATAAGTTTGTCGGCCAGGGGAATCACCCAAAACGTAGCTGGGCCAGACCCAAAAGCATCCAAGAACACAAACTCCTCTTGGGAAGTGGTATCTTAAGACCAAACACCTTTTTGCTTTAAGAGCTCCAGAATGTCTCCAAATGAGATGTCTTCAGGTGGAGATCTGAGGGACCCTTCCTCTTCACTGAAATCAGGGTTCCTCTGTGAGAGATTCCTGTGGAAAATCTAGGTGTCTTGTTTTACATGTTCTCTTCCAAGGGACTTCATCACCTGGGTGGTCTGGATAGGCATCAGAAGAGATGGGGAGTTCTGAGGGATTGACTGGAGACTTGATAGGGCTGGTTGTCTCAATGGAATGGAAGAACGAAGATCAGGGCCAAGAACAGAAGGATGCAAAGTTGTCTGATCCAAAGGGGACAGATATATCCTATCCCTAGGTAAAGTGAAGGCCCTCTCCACAATCTTAAAGGCAGAGCACCGGGACGGGAGGGGGGGGGGAGTTGAAGTCAATGGCAAAGGAGCCAGAATTACCCGAACCGTCAACTCCTGCAACACTGCAAGTACTCCACCCAAGGAAGGAGTCGGACTCGAGATGTCCAGTGCCAAAGCTCCAAGAGGCAGAACAGCTATGATAACTTCAGAGAATTCTGGTCCCTCAAATCTGACACTGATGCTTCAGCTAAGAAAGGCTCAGAGCCAGACAACTTATCAGAGTGGAAAAACAGACCGTCTTTGGATCCACTGAGGACACCCCTAGGGGTCTCAGATTCAAAAACTCTGAAACAGTAGGTTGGACTGCAGAAGAAGAAATCATGGGGAAAGTAGACACAGTTTGGCTCATGGTTCTGATGGGAGCTGGAGCCGGAAGTACCCTCATCAGAATCTGGGTTTTGAGGAATTTTCTCATCATCCTATTCACATCAGCCACAGACAAACTCCTGGAAGATCTGAAAGAACAGGTGGAGGTTGAGTGTCTATTGATTGCTCCAAGAAGGGTGATGGGAGCCTAGATGGTACCGGATCTGGTAGGGAAGGTGGTGATCTGATCCATGGTGATTCTGATTTCTTTGCAGACGGATCAGATTTTCTTGAACTTTTCTATGGCGGCTTCAATGAATGAGTCAAGGAAGTAGGGTCTGGCAAACTCTTTGAGATTCCTTTTTTTGGAAGCTGAATCAGGCTTTCATTTATCAGTTTTCTTTGAGGGGGTTTGATCCCAGCTGAAGAACAAGTAGGAGGAGGAGGCCCTTCAAGACTAACTTGTTCCCCCTGTCAGTAATAGCCCTAGAGTTGAAGCCAGAGCAAATGGAGTATTCTGCATCTAAATGTGCGGCTCCTAGACAATAAATGCATTCCGTGGGAGTATCCAAGTTTGGTATTTTAGCCTCCAGGTGATTCACTTTTTATAACTGGTTTTTCTGTCTGCTATACTGGCCTAACTAAGCTACGGAAAAAAAAAATTGTAACTAAGAATATTAGAGGAGTAGAATAGATACCTACCAACAATGGTAAATAGAAACACTCTAAAAAGAGTAGAACAGCAAAGAGGAGTTTTAGAAAAACGCGAGTACCAGTAATGGTACTGACAAGAATTACCATGGAATGGTAAAAGGCACTCAGAAATAACTCTCAGTAATTGAGACGGTAATCAAGGGAGGTAGACGAGAGAAAGGAAACAAAAAATGTCAAAAAAATTGAGTGAAACTCACCATTTTCCAGAGACAATACCCAAAAAACTCAAGAGTGAGACAATCCACGTCTGTAGCTAAACAGCAGCAAATGAGGTATGTTAGACTAATAGAGCATTATGGGTAAAAAGAGGGAGCTTGACAGTTTTTGAATCCGAAGATCTTGTAGAAGCATCTGAGTCTGATCAGAGACCCATCAGTTGAGGAATGAATGAAAATTACATCACCAGATCACATACTTATGCACAGCATTTTCACTTTCTCATTTTTATCTTTCTAATTGGGCTTAAATTTCATCTTTCATGCATCTTATTTCCACATTTAGTTACTTACTTGTATACTAGTAATTTCACTTGCTCTGCACACATCCACATCTTTTGATAAGGTGAAATCTGTTTCTTCTAAAAGCTGCCCCTTGTTATATCATTTCTTATATCACAGACTACTTTCATTAGTGAATTACACAACTTATGCAATTCACGAGTTGCTTAATTCTTTTGCTCAGTAACAAACTAACTTTGTATGATCCTACATCCATGTAAAAACAAAGCATAAGCAGCAAATTCATGTGGAGTTCTCAGTAATTCCCAAGTTTGCTTCTTACTTCACTAATTTGACTTTTGCCAGTGGCATAAATGGATAAACCTTGACCACTGCCCTAGTGAGCAGGGCTCGACTACAGGATCGGGTGCTTCACTGCTCTAGCAAGGATGAGGGGCAGATCCATCGTGAGGGAGACAAAAGTGGAGCCGTCTACACACACACACACACACACACACACACACACACACACACACACACACACACACACACACACACACACAGCCACTCTTTTCGAAAGAACAGTGATGCAGAAAGTCAAATTGTAGGTGGACTTCAGGCTCACACCAAGCCACAGATAGGTGGTATCCTTCACACCAACAGTGCAGAAGCATGCATTTGCAAGGGGAAGGCACTGGCGAGATGAAATTCAGCTCTCCCTCTTGCCCAAGGGGTGGGGTTAGGTCAAAAATTATCTCATTGTTGGAATGCCATTGAGAGCACAAAATAACCTTATGGCTGCCTGAATGACATCTCCACATAGGATGGGTTCCTGCTGGAATACCCAGAACAAAAAAAAAATGATCGCTGTCCAACTGGGAGCAAAAATAAAAAGGATAATTTTTCCAATGTTTTCTTTTTCTCGTTTTCAAGAAAATTAAAATAGTTACACACCCTGAAGGGTTCTTCCTTAGTGACATGCAACAATGTAGCATAATGCACTTGTTCACTTTTCTCAACTAATCCACTTGCAGTGATTATTAAATCAAGTTTGTGGATCCAAACGTTGCATGTTTTTACTGTGTTTCCATCCAGTAAAAGAATTTCTGGTGGCTGTAGTGGAGACATTTTTTCTGCTGACAATTATACTTTCATACCTCCAAACATGAACTACTGAGAGCAAGTATATTCACATTTGATACCATGTGGCATTTGGAATGATAAGCAAATACGAGAGAGAGAGAGTAAAGATGTGATCCTTATTCTGAATTAACTCTCTAGTAGAAACATGTTCCACATTTCATGACACTTCCTGTACTGAGGTCATTGCATTTTAAAGATATATATTCCAAAAACACAAATGCAACTTCAGATACAAAAGCAAAAACAAAACGTCAGAAGGAAAAAACACTTTAATATCGAGCAAAGCTTTCGGACATAATCCTTTATCAATACTAAAATGCATGAGTACATACTCTGTATATATAGGTCCAGAGAAAGTCATGTGACTGACAGCCAAAATCACATGATCTATACTTAAAACATGACAAATAAAGAGTAAAAATAAAGATTAAAAACACAGTTTAAAATGCATACTCAATACACATAAAATGTTAGGAGGAATATTATTAGAAGAGATAAAAACAATGCATCTAATGCATAATGTGTGAAACTATATCACAACTTAGTTCTACTGAGCTTAATTAGTATCGGTTTAATACTAACCGTACTATTAAGGCCAGGGGAAGAGTCACTGGCCAGTCTCAAAATCCACCCATATTCTTTAGTTTCTAGGGCATTACTGATATCCCCACCCCTAATAGAGGGTTGGACGCAATCTATAGCCCTAAACTTAAAGGTATGTTGCTGTCCACAATCCATGATGTGTTTACATAATGCATTTCTATCTATACACCTCCTAATATCTGATTTATGTTCAGTGATTCTTTCCTTAAATTTCCGTGTAGTTTTACCTACATAAAAAGAATCACAGGCCATGCAGGTAGCCAAGTATACCAAATGGGTAGTTGTACATGTTGCTGATATATGAAACTTAAACTTCTTTTTATTTACAGGGTGCACAAAAAAATCACTATCTTCACAAATAATGTTCTCACAACAGGAACAATTATAACATTTATGTGTACCAGGGCTGGAAGAGACAGGAATGTAAGTGTTGTTAGGGAAATCCTTATAACATAGGACGCTCTTAAGAGTTCTCATATTCTTATAGGCAAAGTAAGGTCTATTACCTAGGATTGCTTTCAGTTCATCACTAGCCATAAGAACTAACCAATTACTACATATAATCTGTTTAATTAAAGGTGTTTTTAAGTTATATGAGGTTACATATCTAATGAATGTTTCCTGTTGGGTAGATCTATCATTGTCCCTCACAGTCGAAGCACAACTAGAAAAAATCGGCTCCAATGTCGTCTCCCTGTCTTCCAATAGTTTCCTCTTCTCATTGGAGATTAACATATCGCTATATCCACTAGAAGTAAAATCAGCCAACATTTCATCCAATTGTTTAACAAAGTAGTGGTTCTCAGTATTATACCTACTAAGTCTACACAACTGTGATCTTACCGTACCTCTAAAGGTATGGGGTGCATGCATGCTCGTTGCATGGGTGTACCTGCCTGCACTAACATCCTTCCTGTGTAAACTTGTATGTATAGTATCCCTCTCAATGGTTAAATTGATGTCCAAAAAAGTAATAGTATTCTCTGAACAGCACATTTTGAATTTCAAAAAGGATGATAATGAGTTTAAGTGTGACACAAACTCATTTAATTCTAACAGTGTGCCCTCCCATAACAAGAAACAATCATCAACAAAACGTTGAAAAAATTTTATATTATCTCTATATGGATTGGTATCACAAAACAAACATTTTCTTTCCCACTGATAAAGCACTAAGTTTGCGTAGGTGTTGGCTACAGAGGTACCCCATAGCCACACCTGTCAGCTGTAGATACAAAGAGCTATCAAAAAGGAAGATGTTGTTCCTTAATACCACATCAATAAGGCTACACATGTTTTCAATTTTCCTGAAATTAGGCTCGGGGCAGGATATCAAAAATTCTCTTAACAGCTCAATTCCTGTGTCAATCGGAATAACCGTGAATAGGGAAACAATGTCAAGAGTGACCAAGTAATATTTCTTATTGATTAAATTTACTTTACCTGTACTGTACCAAGCTTTAAGTTTAGATATAAAATCTATAGTATCACGAAGAATGGATTCACATGTGTTTAAGAAAGGTTGAAGTTGGGCATGTAGATATACTGATATGGGTTCGGTCACCCAACCAGCACCCGAGACAATAGGTCTCATAGGTGGGTCTGTCCGTGACTTATGGATCTTTGGGATGCCATACAATTGTGGAATGACAGGGCAAGAAACAGTCAAGTAATTAAACAGATCAATATCTATGTCACCATTCAGTTGTAATTCATATATCACCATATTGACATACGAAACACAATTCTTAACATCTACAGATTGTTTGTTTCCCTGGAACATGCGGAGTCTGTAAAGGAGCGTGCAGCTTATTTAAGAAATCCCATTTCGCCAAATGTGGTTGTACCTAATAAAAGAAAGTTGGATAGCCCTTTAGGGGTGAGCAAACACAGCAAGAAATCCACAGAGGTACGTTGAATCTTTCTAGCCTCGAATTACATGAAGCACACTATTCGCTTCTGTCTAAAGGGTTGAACTTTATTCCTTCATGCAGTGATGACTTAGTTAAAGCGCTCACAGACTTGAAACAGTTTACTAGACTTTTAAGCCTGAAATTAGTGTTTGGTAATAGTATGCTGACAAAACAAACTTTTAAGCATTTAAGTACTTTTATCCCTGTTCATGTACCAGTAGTCAAGGCATTCCATGACTTGTGTGGGTGTCAGATAAGAAATGCTTACCATGCAAACTTTAGAGATGATAAGAAAAGCTTTAATTTAACTTGTGAAGAATTTAAGGCATATAGAGATTTGCAATCTAGTGAGAACATCATTATTAAGCAAGCTGATAAAGGCGGAGTCGTTGTGCTTATGGATAAAGACAAGTATATTTCAGCAATGTCAATGCTACTGTTGGATACTGTGGCCTTTAAGTGTGTTACCTCTGTAGATGTTAAGAATTGTGTTTCGTATGTCAATATGGTGATATATGAATTACAACTGAATGGTGACATAGATATTGATCTGTTTAATTACTTGACTGTTTTTTGCCCTGTCATTCCACAATTGTATGGCATCCCAAAGATCCATAAGTCACGGACAGACCCACCTATGAGACCTATTGTCTCGGGTGCTGGTTGGGTGACCGAACCCATATCAGTATATCTACATGCCCAACTTCAACCTTTCTTAAACACATGTGAATCCATTCTTCGTGATACTATAGATTTTATATCTAAACTTAAAGCTTGGTACAGTACAGGTAAAGTAAATTTAATCAATAAGAAATATTACTTGGTCACTCTTGACATCGTTTCCCTATTCACGGTTATTCCGATTGACACAGGAATTGAGCTGTTAAGAGAATTTTTGATATCCTGCCCCGAGCCTAATTTCAGGAAAATTGAAAACATGTGTAGCCTTATTGATGTGGTATTAAGGAACAACATCTTCCTTTTTGATAGCTCTTTGTATCTACAGCTGACAGGTGTGGCTATGGGTACCGCTGTAGCCAACACCTACGCAAACTTAGTGCTTTATCAGTGGGAAAGAAAATTTTTGTTTTGTGATACCAATCCATATAGAGATAATATAAAATTTTTTCAACGTTTTGTTGATGATTGTTTCTTGTTATGGGAGGGCACACTGTTAGAACTAAATGAGTTTGTGTCACACTTAAACTCATTATCATCCTTTTTGAAATTCAAAATGTGCTGTTCAGAGAATACTATTACTTTTTTGGACATCAATTTAACCATTGAGAGGGATACTATACATACAAGTTTACACAGGAAGGATGTTAGTGCAGGCAGGTACACCCATGCAACCAGCATGCATGCACCCCATACCTTTAGAGGTACGGTAAGATCACAGTTGTGTAGACTTAGTAGGTATAATACTGAGAAAGTACAGTTTTGTACCTACCATAAATGTAGATGTTCGAAGATCCACATTGCTGCAGTCCTTACACTTGGGTAGTCCGCTGTCCTCGGTCGGCCCGAATATCAAAGTATAAGGCTGACGTCGGTCAAGGCGCATTAGACTGACATCAGGACGTCAGGGTACAAATGCGCATGACCGACGTCATATCCTCAGTCTTTTCTTGCCCCAGATGTCAGAAGACCCTAACAAGAAAGGTCAAAACCCAAAGACAACAAACCAACAACCAACCACCCTAGCACTAATAATATGTACAATATATACAATATACACAATATTTACAATCCAACCCACACAACCGCCTCTAACTACAGAGGGGAAGGAGGGAGGGTAAATTGGACTGCAGCAATGTGGATCTTCGAACATCTATATTTATGGTAGGTACAAAACTGTACTATGTTCTTCATCTCACATTGCTGCAGTCCTTACACTTGGGTAGAATCCCAAAGCAGAGGTAAGGGAGGATGGCACAACTATAAAAAGCAGGAGCTGCCAAAATGCCCTGTAAAATAGCAGTGGCAAAACCAGCCCTAGATTTAGAGTAAAGTGGAAGGTGATAATGCTTAGAGAAAGTATGCACAGAACTCCAAGTAGCTGCCTCCAAGATATCTTTAGTCGCCACCCCCCTTAAAAAAGCTGTTGAAGTGGCAGTAGCCCTAGTGGAATGAGGCCTAATCCCAGCTGGAACCTCCTTGCCATGATGGGAATAACAGAAAGCAATGCAAAACCCAATCCACTTAGAAATAGTTTGTTTTGACACAGGCTTGCCCTGAGAACTCAAAGCAAAAGAAACAAATAACTGCTGAGACTGCCTGAACCCTTTAGTTCTGCTCAAATAGTATCGCAACTGCCTGTGTATATCCAAAGTGTGCAAAATCTTTTCCCCTTTATTTTGGGGTTTGCATAAAAGGTAGGCAAATGAATAGTTTGGTTTAAAGACACACTAGAAACCACCTTAGGCATAAAGGAAGGATTAGTGTAAAGATACCCTATCCTTATGGAAAATTAAGAAAGGCTCAACTGCCATAAGGGCCTGTAATTCAGAAACCCTTCTCGCAGAGGTAATGGCTAACAAAAAAGCAGTCTTCCATGATAAATATTTTAACTCAGCAGTAGCTGCAGGCTCAAAAGGTTGTAGAGTGAGTTTCTCCAACACAAAATTGAGATCCCAAGCAGGAGTAGGAGCTCTCCGTGGGGGTCTTATATTCTTTGCCCCTCTAAGGAATTGCTTAAACAAAGGATGAGAAAACAATGGTGGGTCACAGTCATAGTGAGCAGAAATTGCTGCAGCATGAATCTTAATAGAAGAGAAGGACAAACCTTTGTCCAGTAACTCAGTAAGATATTGAAGAGCCACACTTAAATTAGGCTTAGAAACATCAAATGCTTTTGCTGCACTCCAAAATAAAAATCTCTTCCATTTATCTGCGTACACTTTCCTTGTACTAGGCCTTCTGGCTTCCAAAATAACATTTAAAACTTGCTGTGGAAGCTGAAACCCTCCAGGGTTTAAAACAGAATATGCCAGGCTGTCAGGTGAAGAGAGTGAAGTTTGACATTGAGTAAATGACTGTTCTCCTGAGTCAGCAGGTGTGGAATCGAAGGTAAAGGCCATGGAGGCTCCTGCCAGACTTCTCAGTAGTGGGTACCAATGCTGTCGAGGCCAACCTGGAGCTATTAAAATCATCTTTGGCTTGTCCTGTCTGACCTTCAGAAGTACCTTTGGGAGGAGAGGCAGAGGTGGAAAGGCATACACATGAAGATTGCTCCAATTGAATGAAAGAGCATCCACTTTCCAAGCTGTGGGATGAAAACTTTTGTGCAAAACTTTGGCAGCTGGTAGTTTAGTGGAGAAGCGAACAGATCTATGTCTGGAGTTCCCCATGACACTGTCAATTTCTGAAATACATGAGGATCCAATTTCCACTCGTGGGGATCCATAATTTGTCTGCTCAACACATCTGCTAAGGAGTTCTGTGCTCGGCAGAAACCTTGCCTGAAGATTTAGCTGTAAACTGAGAGCAGTCTCCCACAAAATCATTGCATGTCTGCACAGAGGATAAGAATGTGTTACCCCTTGCTTGTTGATGTACCACATGACAGTTGTGTTGTCTGTTAGAATCAACACCTGCCCCGGAAGAAGTAAATCCTTGAAAGCTATTAATGCAAATTGGACTGCTAACATCTCCTTCAGGTTGATATGTAGATGTAGAAGTCTGGCAGGCCACGTGTCTTGTATCCACTTTCCATTTAGATGAGTTCCCCAAGCTTTGTCTGAGGCATCTGTCGTTAGAATCTGACTTGCCTCTGGCCGGGTCACAGAGAGTCCCTTGTTTAGGTGACATTCCTGAGCCCACCACAAAAATTCCTTTTGAATGCAAGGTATTATCTGAATGACAGTGTCCAAATCCTGGCAGTGCTGTGTCCATACATTTTTGAGATACCATTGTAGCTTCCTCATATGCAGTTTGGCATTGGGAAGCACCAGAATACAAGATGCCATGAACCCCAAGGCTTGAAGGACTGTCCTTGCAGTCAGCCTGGACTGATGAGACAATTGATGGAAGTAAAGAGAAAGATTCTTTTGTTTGTCCGGGGTCAAAAAGGCCATCTGGGATGCTGTATTCAGTCTCACACCCAGAAAGCACATGTCTTGAGAGGGTACTAGACTGGACTTTATTTCGTTCACAGAATACCCCAGGCATCTTAGCACTGCTATCACATATTGCAAATGATGAAGAAGCTTGTCCCTTCCTTTGGCCAGAATCAGGCAATCGTCCAAATAAGGATAGATCTGTATTCCTCTTAGCCTGAAGAAAGCTATCACTGGAGCCAGAACCTTCGTGAATACTCTGGGCACAGTAGATAAGCCAAAGGGCAATGCAGAGAACTGATAATGAGAAGTCCCAGCCCGGAAACGTAGATACTTCCTGCAACTTAGCCTGATAGGAACATGAAGGTAAGCCTCCTTGAGATCCAGAGTCACCATTCAGTGATCTTTGCCCAGCAGAGGTAAAAGCTGTTGTAACGTCAACATTTTGAACTTGGGAATGTCCAGATAAGTGTTGAGGATAGATAAATCCAAAATTGGTCTCCACGTGTTCCCCTTCTTTGGTACTAGGAACAGGCGAGAATAAAATCCTAGGCCCACTTCTGACAGAGGGACCGGCTGAATGGCTCCTATTTGGAGCAGCAAAGAAATCTGTTTGTGAGCCTCTATTCTTTGCTGAGGAGGAACGTCTGGCATGCCTTTGAAAGGAGGCAAGGTATGGAAATAAAACCTGTAACCTTGGTGTATGATATCCAATACCCATCTGTCTTGGGTAATTAAACTCCAATTTTCCTTGAAAAGTGCCAACCTTCCTCCCAAAGGTGCTGCCAGGCGAGAAGACTCTGGCAGCTGAAAAGGTAGGTCATTGGGTCTGTTTACGAAAGGACTGACCCCTGCCCTCACCGAAGACTGTGCAGGTGAACTCCTGTTCTAGGCCTGAAAGAGCCCTGAGCTCTGCCCCTACCCGTCTAGACCTACCCCTAGACTGGGAATCATAAGAAGGATACGTCCACCCCTTAGTAGGCCAATTTCTGCTAAACTTGGAGGCTGAACCTGCAAAAAATCTTTAACAGTCTGCATAGACTTAGCCTTGTCTTCCATTTTCTTTAAGACTGCCTCAACAGGTGAACCAAATAACACATCAGATTGTAAAGGAGCATCTAAAATCCTTGTCTTAACATGGTCAGATAAATTCTGATCCCTCAGCCAGGCGTGCCTGCGAAGAACTGACCCTGTGGCAGCCACCCTAGACGAAGCCTGTACAGCATCAAAACCACATTGCAAAGAATGCTTACCCACTTGTTCAGAGACATGTACCAAATCCTGTAACTCTTTACACTCAATACCTTCCGCCAGAGCATCTACCTTAGACTTCAATTGAGACAGTAGATAGTTTTGGTATTTCAACATGTGAAACTGGCAATTTAGAGCCCTCATAGCTAGGGTGGAAGACGTATAGACTTTCTTTCCCCATCTATCCAAAGCCCTGGCCTCTTTATCTGGAGGAACGGATTTTTAACAACAGAAGCCTTAACACCCTTAGCCCCCTGACTAACACTTTCTGGGTCCGCCCTAGGACTCTCAAAAGAAACTTATGAGCTACAGGCACCCTATAATACCTATCCGGCTTAACAGGAGCAGGAGGCAAAGAATCAGGATTAAGAGAAGCCTCTGCAAACACATCCTCCACAACATCCAGCACAGGAGGTATAGCCAAAGGCCTATGCTGGGGTAAAACAGAAATTCCTAAGCCTTTTCCTGGAATGAGAGAAATCCTGACCGTCCGACTTTAAATGCTCCCTCATGGAATGAAGAGTCTCTGAAAAGAAAAATCCTCAGGAGGAGAAGCAGAAGGAGTAGAATCATCCACATCAGAATCAGAATAAGGAGAATACTCCTGCAAGTCTTCAGCCGAAGACTCTGAAACATCTGAAGCCTGCTCAAAACTCCCCAACTCAGGTTCCACCCTAGGCCTCTTATCAGGAGGGGGCAAAGAACCTCTACTCAAGGTAATCAAATCTTCTGCCATTTTAAGCATATGCTTCTTGGGCACAGATCCTGAAGAACTAGGAGTGACACCAACTGAAGCTAAACCTGGCCTGCCTCTGGGAGAAGCCTTGGAAACAGAAGGCCTAACCACCCTAGGAAGGGAGGGGAGTACAGTAACCTGAGATGCCCCTTCAGCCTGACTTGCCTCGTGAGAGGCCACATCCTGCAATAACAAGGTTTCCCCCTGGGACTCCAAAGAAACCTCCGGTGGAACCACCGGCTCCACCGACACCTCTGAAGAACCGGCGTCCGGTATGGACGACTCGTCTACCCTGGGCTTAGCTGCTTTATCCTTGCGCTTCTTTGAAGAAGCGGACGTCGGAGCATCCGACGGCATATTGTAATTGCACCGCTTCCCAAAGACTAACCTGGCACAATCTAACCTTCTCTTAATAGTGCGCTTATTGAATCTAGCACAAAAGCGACACCCAACAACGTCGTGCTCAGGCCCTAAACAAGGAATACACAAGGTATGATAATCTCTATGCGGTATCTGCTTCCCACAAGAAATACAGTTATTCACTTTTTCTGACATCCGGTAAACCACTGAGGCAAGAAAAAACCAAAATATTCCCCAACGGGGTACTTAGCCAACTTTGACTCGGTCTGAAACTCCGAATTCGAAAAATTTCAGAACGCCGAACGGCACTTGCAACGCTGCTTCTGCATCGGACCATGCGGCAAAAAAGACTGAGGATATGACGTCGGTCATGCGCATTTGTACCCTGACGTCCTGATGTCAGTCTAATGCGCCTTGACCGACGTCAGCCTTATACTTTGATATTCGGGCCGACCGAGGACAGCGGACTACCCAAGTGTAAGGACTGCAGCAATGTGAGATGAAGAACATCCACTACTTTGTTAAACAATTGGATGAAATGTTGGCTGATTTTACTTCTAGTGGATATAGCGATATGTTAATCTCCAATGAGAAGAGGAAACTATTGGAAGACAGGGAGACTACGTTGGAGCCGATTTTTTCTAGTTGTGCTTCGACTGTGAGGGACAATGATAGATCTACCCAACAGGAAACATTCATTAGATATGTAACCTCATATAACTTAAAAACACCTTTAATTAAACAGATTATATGTAGTAATTGGTTAGTTCTTATGGCTAGTGATGAACTGAAAGCAATCCTAGGTAATAGACCTTACTTTGCCTATAAGAATATGAGAACTCTTAAGAGCGTCCTATGTTATAAGGATTTCCCTACCAACACTTACATTCCTGTCTCTTCCAGCCCTGGTACACATAAATGTTATAATTGTTCCTGTTGTGAGAACATTATTTGTGAAGATAGTGATTTTTTTTGTGCACCCTGTAAATAAAAAGAAGTTTAAGTTTCATATATCAGCAACATGTACAACTACCCATTTGGTATACTTAGTTACCTGCATGGCCTGTGATTCTTTTTATGTAGGTAAAACTACACGGAAATTTAAGGAAAGAATCACTGAACATAAATCAGATATTAGGAGGTGTATAGATAGAAATGCATTATGTAAGCACATCATGGATTGTGGACAGCAACGTACCTTTAAGTTTAGGGCTATAGATTGCGTCCAACCCTCTATTAGGGGTGGGGATATCAATAATGCCCTAGAAACTAAAGAATATGGGTGGATTTTGAGACTGGCCAGTGACTCTTCCCCTGGCCTTAATAGTATGGTTAGTATTAAACCAATACTAATTAAGCTCAGTAGAACTAAGTTGTGATATAGTTTCACACATTATGCATTAGATGCATTAAATGCATTGTTTTTATCTCTTCTAATAATATTCCTCCTAACATTTTATGTGTATTGAGTATGCATTTTAAACTGTGTTTTTATCTTTATTTTTACTCTTTATTTGTCATGTTTTAAGTATAGATCATGTGATTTTGGCTGTCAGTCACATGACTTTCTCTGGACCTATATATACAGAGTATGTACTCATGCATTTTAGTATTGATAAAGGATTATGTCCGAAAGATATATATTCCCCATATACTACAGAAATAACCTGAAGCAGAACACTGGAAGTAGATTCTTTAATAATTACCTGGACAACTTAAAACTTTAGTCGAGAAACAACTTTTTTCCAAAGCACACTCATGAAAAGTTGACAACTTACTGCATAAGATGTATTGCTTTGGAGCATACCTGTCAACTGCCCCTGACTTTCAGGGAGATTCCTGATTTTTAACTCAAATTTTAGCTCTGTCCCTCTTAATCCCTCCTGACACTAGTGCCTTTTGGAGGAGAGGTGCTGAATTATACTTAATAAATAATGACAATGATTAAGACTTACAGACTTCTGTTCCTTCAGAAAATATATATTAATTCACATTCTCTTTTTCTGTTAATGTCTCAAGCTATTAAAACTAATATTTTAAAAGTGTCCCTGACTGTGTCTGCTTTTTCCTGGATTTGTCCCCGATTCTGTTGAAATTTGTCCCCGATTGGTTGACAGCTATGCTTTGGAGGATAAACTGCTTACAGAAATAAACATCCCAAATTATCACTGCCAACCTGCACAAACAAAAGAATATTCCCCTTCTTATGTACTAATCACGAAGTAATGCTGTTTGCTTCCATCCACAAGGTCCCTGGCTTGAACACTGCCTAAAAGGACATTAGTGCCAAAAATCGGATAACATCTCTCCTTTACATTTTTCCGATACAATGGGATTAGTGCAACTCTAGCACTTGAAATTTTGTAACATCTCCTATGTAATACAGACTGTTTGTAGTTAACGTCTGGATTACAAAAAGAGGATGCAAATAATGACCCAATTTCAAGACTACCTGCTGAAATCATAACTACAAAAAGTATCTCTAGTCCTGGTGAAAAAAAAAATGAGGTAGAAGAGGGCAAAAATCTGTCCTTAGGATGGGAAATACTACTGAAGTGCTACTGGAAACTTCTTTACTTAGCAGTGAAAGTACAGCTGTGCAAGTATACTCACCACAACAGCAGATGCTTTAAGAGAAAGACCACTGATACAGTCTCTCTCTCTTATCCATGGAAGTTAACTGCAGGCAAATTTCATCCTTTTGGGCTGACTTCCACTTATCTCCAGAGCACAAACTCCTCCCCTTGCCCAGGATGCTAGTTAAGATGTACAACTAAAAGGAAAGGCAGCATTTTATTGAATAATGAAAGTCATTGATAGGTGTGCCCTGATAATTACAGAATATAAAATCTGAAGTAATCGGCCCTGCTACTTCTAACCAAGCACCATAGAAGCCCAGGGAGTAGACTTTGAATAATAAAGATACTACCTGGTTCAAGAGGATGAAGAGGGTAAATTATCACTTCAGACATAGGCAAACATACATTAACAGAAAAGAAAACAAACCATTTAACTTTTTTTATTTAAATACAAAATACACCACATATACTTTATTCACAACTATCATCAGTACAACAGTAAAAAAAGTCGCTGAATTCCTGCCTTCCCTTAAACCTCACTTCTCCCTCTCAAGAATAATATTGTGTGTGTATTGTTCCCACAACTTCCTTTTATTTATATGTAATTTGCTCCTTCCCTTTTCTAAAGATCCCCTCTTCCAATTTTCTCTCTCATAATATTCAGTACCTCAATTACAGTTGGTGTAGACCTCGATTTCCATTTTCTAGTAATTGCTTTTTTTTTTTTTTTTGCAGCCAACAGAATTAAACTTAGTAAAGTCTTAATATGTCTAGGCAATTCAGATCCTACACCCCAAGCCCCGCTTTTCAAATCACCATGTTTAAGTGCAACAGTGATATAATGAAAAGAAGTCACCTTGTTCCTTCCCTCTTTCAGTAAGACCGACAGACGGACGGCCCCCTCCAGTTCCCCTTCCATTCTCCAACCACAGTCTGAAGATGCCAAATCAAGGTCAAATTCAGCATGTACCTATAACACAGTAGTGGTCCTTCTGTTTAAATTGCTACCGTTATATCAGCATACTCACATAACTGTACTATGTTCATTACAAAGGTAATTACTTCAGTATCATTCCCTGTCCAAGGGAAAATACTAAACGATCCGATACCCTGAAGACAGGCTGGCACCAGCTCCAGGGGAGGCAGCCACAGTGCCTCTGTGTGACTTCAACAAACAACCCTGCTTGTTCCTTCACCGAATGTCTTAACTTTTAGCACTATGAGAAAGTGTTAACACTGGTTCAAATGGCTGCCTCAGAAAAATTTTGTCAAAACTTGCTTTAAGATTGCTGTGGCAGCTGCCATCCTGGTGAAGTAACACATTATTTGTTCTATGTTTTTTCTTTGATACCCACAACAAAATGCAATGCAGTTAGCCAATTATTTAAAGACTTTGTTTTGACACTGGTCAGCCTCACTGAGCTGGTAAAAAGTAGATGGCAACTTCAGATTGCCTGAAAGCCTTGGTTCTTTCTATATAGCAATTTGAGTGCCTAAGCACACTGGTTAAACACAATATCCTTATCCTGGAGTACGCTGGGATTTTATGAGGAGAGCAATGGAAGCATTCTGTATTCCCTGATACAATAATAAGGTTAATTAGGGGAATATATGAAGGAAAGGAGGCAAGAATTATAGTTGGAAGGCTCCTCTCAGACAAGTTGTTTCTGAACAGAGAAACAAGGGGGTGGGTCATCTTTCCCCTTTATTTGCTTTACATTTAGAGCCACTGGAAAAGAAAATAAGTGACTTTGAAATTCAAGGATATAACTGGTATGGCAATCAAGAAGAGTGGGCTTTATTTGGAGATATTATTTTGTCCTTGACAGATGCAGGAAAGGATGCCTCAGTGCTGTGCAACACTTTAAGACCGCTTCAAGTCATTTCAGGATATAAAATTAACGAAGATAAAACAGACTGCAACAGTAAATTATGAACCCACTTATGACTTGGTTCAGCAATACCTATACTTATGCGAACTTAATAAAATGGAAGTATTTAAGAGCACAGATTAAAATGACTTCTTTCATGATAGCTAATGATATGTGGGAGGAGAAGAAACAAAAGATCATACAAAAACTGAGAAACTAGAAGCTCGTGTTTACGGATATAGATAGTAAGATACAAGCAATGAAATGTTTTAGGCCTTTTAGTTTTATATACAGATCAGGTATAGTTTTTCAACCAGAGGAAAGGTTGTGGGCAATAGTAAAGAAATGAATAAGTTTACCTGGGTAGGAAAGTGGGCAAGAGTGAAGTGTGGTTAAGTTGACCCCCCCCCCCATAGACCAGTGTAGTTTTCGATCACCTGGTTAAAAGAGATATTTTAGAGATAAACAGTTAAATGGTCATAGACAATGTTAGCAGAAGGTTATAATTCAAAGTAGAAAAGGATGATGATTATGATGAAGAGGAGTTGAGATGGTTCAAGAATTAAGTAGAAAGTGGGATTTTGGAAGCAGATTGTCAAGGAGAATAACCACCACCATACATATCATTATATTCATAAAATTATAAAAGCATTGTAATAACTGAGCCAGGGTGTTGGATCAGAGAGACATTAGAAACAGGAAAGACACTAATGCTCTTGCTAAGCATATTATGTGCCATGGACAGGAACATAAATTTAAATTTATTGTGCTAGAGATCATTCCTGAGAGTCTAAGAGGGGGAGACCTTAGGAACTGCACAGAATCTGCAAAGCAAAAATGGATTCTCTCTCTTCATGCTGACAAGACACCAGGTCTTAATGAAGTTGTCTCAAACCTTTTTAAAAGCTAGACCTCTCATCAAACACTAAGTATAGGATTGTTTTTATATATTTTTTAATGCTTTTTATATGTTTCATTTGCCTGTTTTTCAGTTGTGACATTTTTCTTTCAGATTGATGCTTTTATTAGTGTCTTAATTGACTAACATGCTATTTAAGTGCTTTTGTTACTAGTTGAGAACAGTCTGATGAAGCGGTGAGAGCACACCGTGAAAGCGCTTACTGTCTTTTGTGTGCATTAAAGTTTTTTGTTTCACCTTCAGTTATGTTAGTTTTGGTACTTTTTTGTTTTTTAGTAGTCTAAGGAGAGTGTCTGGATTAGGAAATCCTTTAGACAGGAATAAATGTGAATCCCCCTTGCAATGATACTGACAAATACCTGGGCCAAGCATATGAACAACTGCACCTCTGTGAGAAGACAGAAGGACAAGTCCGTACGGACTTTCAGAAACTTAATTTTAGTTCACAATGAAACCAACTGAAAGGGTGGACAATCAGTAATAAAAGTAAGAAAAGTCTTTTTTCCAGTGGTAGGTTGAGCTTTTGGATGTCTGCTAAGAACAGAGAGAGAGTAGATATCAGAAACAAATCCTGAAATTAAAAAAAAAAAAAAAACTATAAAGACTTGGACAATTTTATGGATGTATAGCTAACAGGAGTCAGTAATGGGAGCAAAGAAAGCAACGGAAATGGGATCCATGCAAGAAAAATGTGATCAAGTATATAAAGTATTTAACAATAATGGAACTCTGGTGGACTATATTAAAGGAGTACCACACAAAAAACCTGAAAAGCTTGTTTTTCAGCTTACATTGCACTTTTCTGCATTACTAATATCACTATTTAAGCAAGTACTACTACTTATTTTCTACTTTGTTATACCCCAAAATGCCCTAAAAGGGAGCTGTCGGACAGCATAACTTTGGTTTACAGTCAATGCCTTATCTGTCCTGATGTCATTTTTAGAGGGCCAGAGATAAATCTCTGTGATGAGAGGATCAGATCATTTACTGTGGTTTTCTCTCTATCTTACAGTAGTACTATAATTACCTACTTTTGACTGTCAACATCAATCTGCATTTATAATTATTTTTCTTTCTTTGATATTCATTAGTGACCATCTCTGATGCAGCATTTTAAGGAATGTTTGAATAACAGGCTTGAAAATATAGCAGAATTAATTGCTCTTTTCAAAGTAACAACTGTTCAAGGCTCAAGTGTGATAAATCTGACCCCTGTGATTAACAGGTTTTACTTGGGCTGAGATGGTTTGTGTTGCACTCACAGTTTTTATTATTATAACAATTATCAAGAGTCTTTGATGCCAAATGTCCTTCTCCAACTCAGTGACTTGTCTCAATAAAACTTTGTAAGCAATGCATAAATGCTGTAACAAGACAGAAGAAATGTGCACTTTTACAGAAAATACAGTGTAGAAACAAATGCAAAATCAAATACTGATAGAAAACAACAGCAAAATGAAAAAGTTTTTTTGTGGTATTCAAAACAAAAATAAACTAAATTTGAGTTTTCCTTTTCATTTGCATCTCAAAACTAAGCTTAAAAACATTGATTTTGTTCAGACTACAGGTTACACAACTTATCTGACGTGATGTATGCAATCTGTGACTGATAAGGCACATTTAAATGCCACTGTTCAAGAGCCACTGTTTTCTTAATGGCTCTGTAGCTGGAATAAGTGACCTAACCTAATTACTCTTCCTCTTTAAATGTTTGAAGTTTTGTTGTCACATTATGCAGTCTGAAGAAATCCAGTATAGACGAAAGTGCTTATTGTTTTATGTGGATTTCTTTGCTATTAAAGTCACTATAGTTTTTTTTGGGCTCTGGTCAGGTTTTATTTCATTCTAATTACTCTTCCAGTCTTAGTAACCTTCATGATTGTAAAAGATGATTCAAATGCTGGAAAGAAAGGCAAAATACGAGTTTAGGCATAAAACAAATGGAAGAACTATTAAAGGAAGCTTTTCTGTACGTGAAGTGTTTAGTGTCGGATTACTGGGAAGGAAAACACTTTTTGAAAATAAAATCTTGACATTTGAGTGGAATTAGCCTTTCAAACAAGTAACAAAAAACTTGAGAGAGAAGATACACTAAGCATGTTAATGATCTACATGACTTACACACACAATATTCTGAAAAAGAAGCTGAACTGAGATAAAACAACAGCTGATTGATGCAGGGCAACAAAAAATAAATAAATGGAAAAAATAACAGCTGCAGGACAAATGTAGGCATGATAATTTAAAGTTTATGAACGTACCAGAAAAATGGAGGGTACAAACTTTATGCTGTAACTTCTGGAGGAGGGGGGCTTTTTGTGGCGGTTACCATCTTGTCAGTTAACCAGGATAAAAAAGTGCCCAATCCTGGTAGGAGCACTGGTGCCAGGACTGGAAAAAATGACAGCGTAGAATCCCCAAAATACGAAAACATTCCTACAATGAGGCCAGGCCCAGGGGGATGATGGTCCCCCTGTTGTAAAAGGAAGTAGCAGTCCACAGAAATCACAAAAACTGATAGGCCAAATAAGACCCATAATGACAACAGAGTGGACTATTGAGGATAAGAAAGAAATTAAGTATTGTTACTATTATGCAAAAAGCCCAGAATTTCCAGACAGAAGATATACAAAAAGATTAAGAGATAAGTTATTCGAGGAAAGAAAAATACTTCTGCAAAAAAAACTGCCAAAAGCTTCAGATAAAAATCTGGGGTCATTACTACAACAGATGTTTGAAAAACAGTATACAGATCAAGAAACTTTAATCTATTTGGAAAAAGAAGCATCTGAAGAACTACAAAAATGTAAATAAAACCTAGATATTTTTGAAAAGCATAAAAAGGAAATATGGACATGGGAAAAAGAGATTTGATATGGTGCAGTGTTTGTACAAAGGCGAAAGCTAAAGTAATCAACATAAATAAGGCAGCCCGAAAGATACTCGAAGAGAAATACAGGGAAGGCTTCCAGATATGGAAAATTTCACAATAAATAAAATATCATCACAAAGAGGGAATGTAGAAAAGAAGATTAATAAAGCAGAAGTTAAAACAATAGAAGCTGAAATTATGGAATGCCTGCAAAGTGAAGGATTTAATGTAGAATGTCTAACACAGGTTATATCACAGCATGATGGAACGAGCCCCCAAAGTAGAGAGAAATAGGAAGATCAGGAGACATCTGAGGAAGAAATATGGACATGGGAAAGAAAGAGAGATTTAATATGGTGCAATATCTATGCAAAGGAGAAAGCAAAATTAATCAATACAAAAAGAGCAGCACCAAAGATATTTGAAGAGAAATACAGGCAAAGGTATTCAGACATGGAAAACTTTACAATACAAAAAATAAGACGACAAAGAGGAAAAGTAGAAAGGAGAACAGTAATGTAGAAGTTAAAGAAATAGAGTACCTCCAAAGTGAAGGACTCTATGTAGACAATCTAATTCAGAAAGTACCACAACAGGAAAGAGCAATGGAGCTCCAAATTAAGGGGAAACCAGTAGAATGGGAAGCAATTGGTCAGGTGCCATATGAAGATATTTTGGAGCCTTCCACAGAAGACCAGTATAAACATCCAATTGAAGCTGGACAGCAAAGGAAGGAACAGAAAAACTGTGGAAACTCTGACGCAGTTAATGCTGAAGAGTGATAGGCCAGTGAATTGCCATACGACAGAGCAACAGATGGCACACGATGAAACTGAAGAGAATGTGCCACAGAAAGATGTAACAGAACTTTCTAAAGAATGCCCGCAGGAAATGGAAAACAAAATGTATGCCCTCGGTTTAGAATAAACTAAGAGAAGAGTTGCGAGACTTAATAGAGATAGATAGACATATTAAGATCAATGAAAGAAATAGATTGCAGAAGGTCAATAAAACACAAAAAGTCATAAGTTTGATAAAGCAAATGAACACAGTAATTAGAACTGTCCATAGAGATTCATGCGATATAACAGAAGTAAACAGGATATATTAGAGTGCAGCTAAATTAATAACTGATAAAGTTCTACCACAAGAACACAGGGTAGTGAAGGAGAGAAAGGTGAGAAATCGAATACTATCATGGAAGAATCGAATAAAGAAAATCATAAAGCAACTAATACAAGTAGTATCACTATTACAAGAGTATAGAAGAGGGAACATATCAACAAAAATACTCAAAGATGCATATAAAAGTAACGAGCAATATTAGAACAGATCAGGATCTATCATGCACTATCATAAATAACCAAAAATCTCAGCACAGTGGAAAAACTTAGAAGATACGTAGACAAATATAAAGGAAAAGTACAAAATAAGCAATTTACTGATGACCCAAAAAGTCTTACAGAGAATTGGGAAATAAGGTAAAAGGAATTGAAAGACCACCAAAAAAAGAAACATACAATTTGGAGAAGTATATATGAAGATCCTGTGGAACATAAAGATGCTAATTGGATAGAAAAAGTAAAAGAAAGAAAGAATAAGAAGTTTAAAAGTACAAGATATGAAATGGGATGAAGTAACAACCAGAGAGATTGAAACAAAGTTAAGAAAAGCCTCTAATTGGAAAACCCCAGGCCCAGATGCAGTGCCTAACTTCTGGTTAAAAGTATTAACATCTTTGCATGAAGATTTAGCCATGAGTAAGATTTATATGAGCACCCCGAAAAGACACCAACCTGGCTAACAACAGGAAAAGCAATGCTACTTAAGAGTGAACCTGCAAGTGACCCTAAAAATTATAGACCAGTAACTTGCCTTCTGACAACGTATAAACTATACACTGGAATTGACGCCGACCGAGTTTATAGCCATTTAGAAGAAAACTCAATTATGGCAACAGAACAAAAGGGCAGTAAAACAAAGTCATACTGAACAAAGGATAATTTGTTGTTAAATAAAGTCATAGTAGAGAACTGTAAAAGTGGAAGAACTTAAGTATGGCCTGGATTGACTACAAAAAGCATTTGATAGTATCCCACATTCATGGATAAAGAGTGCTTAAAAATGTTTAAGATACACCCTGATCGATTACATTACAGTGACCACGAAACAGTGGCAGACTATTTTGCAATTAAGCTATGATAAAGGACAACTTATTATTCCAGGGAATGGGATACACCAGGGTGACTCTGTCACCGCTCCTATTCTGCCTTGCCCTTAATCCATTAAGCTGTCTACTTAACAGCTTAGGTCATGGCTACAATTTTGCTCCTAGAAAACAACAAAGTGCAAAGACTTCTCATCATCTCTTGACAATTTGAAGCTATATAGCTCATCAGATGAGGCACAACTGCAAGTTGTCAAAACTTTTTCAGATGATATAAGAATGCCATTTGGTCTTGATAAATGTGCAAAACCAACCTTTAAAGCAAGAAAACTGCAGCACCAAAAAAAAAGAAGTTATGTACTCACCATAATGTTCCATGTTTGTAGTCCATCTCACCCTTCATTCTTACATATGGGTTCAGAGCTGATCCTCGGCTCTGACTCGGCATATTACCACGCTCAAAGTCTCTTAGTTGGCTCGTGGCTAGGTAGGTATCCCATAGTGCACTAGTGCAATCCCCAGATCTTGTCTGCTGCTGAACTATAGAAAGACAGAACTGAGGTTATCCAGAAAGAACAACAATAATGAAAGGTTTCCACCCTACCAAGGTAAGGCTATCCTGTCTCCAGATCCTTCCAGGACAGGGGTAGGTGGGTGGGTTCGTAAGAATGAAGGGCAAGATGGACTACAAACATGGAATGTTATGGTGAGTACATAACTTCTTTATGTTCTGTAGTCCTATCTCGCCTTCAATCTTGCATATGGGACAGCGTCCCTAGCACCTTATTCTTGGGTGGCTCACGGGAAAATACTCCTAAGTACTGTGGGGAACCAAAGGAGGATCTACTCCTTGAGGTCAGGTCCAATTTGTAATGAGTAATAAAGGTACGAGGGGCAGCCCAAGTTGCTGCCGCACAGATACTATCAATTGGAACCCTGGCTTGGAAGGCAGCAGATGTAGACTGGGATCGTGTAGAATGAGCCTTAATCTTGAACAGTAAAGTTTTCCCATTGGAGGGGTAAAATGAAGGAAATACAGCTCGAAATCCAATTAGATAGGGTCACTTTAGAGACTGGCAGACCTATTCTGGATTCAGAAAAGGATACGAATAACTGGTCTGACTTTCTAAGTCCCTAAGTCCTGTGAAGGTAGAACCGTAACTGCCCGTGAACATCCAGTTGGTGAAATTTGTATTCTGCAGCGTTAGAATGATTAGGGAAAAACACAGATAATTCTATGGTTTGG
Organism: Protopterus annectens; assembly: GCF_019279795.1. Taxonomy (NCBI): domain Eukaryota; kingdom Metazoa; phylum Chordata; order Ceratodontiformes; family Protopteridae; genus Protopterus; species Protopterus annectens. The sequence goes on along the minus strand of NC_056747.1, from coordinate 348,592,772 downwards.
TTCAAATTAGTTTGAGAGCAAACTTTAGGGATAAAGGATTTATATGAAGGGAGAAACTGTCTTTGTGGAAAATCAACGAGGAGGCTTAATAGACAGTGCTTGTAACTCTGACACTAGTCTAGCTGATGTGATGGCTACCACAAACATAGTCTTGCAGGACAGAAACTTCAATAGGCACGAATGTGCGGGTTCAAAGGGCGGGGCAGTTAGTTAGGACAGAACACAGTTTAGATTCCAGGGGGATACTAGTTCATGAAAGGGAGGTCTCAGCAAAGTAGTGCCTTTAAGGAAGGTTTTACACAATAGGTGAGACATCAGAACAGATTAATGTTGTCCCAAATGAAAGTAAAACATCGCTACCAAATAGACCCTAATTGTGGCAGCAGCAGATCCCTGATGGAAAAGTTCAGACAAAAATTCTAAAATCATAGGGATGGATGCAGTGTAAGGATCCACATTCTTATCTTTAGCCCAGATAGAAAACCTTCTTCATTTGCTAGTACATAGTTTTCTAGTGGAAAGTTTATGCGAAGACATAAGAATGTGGGTCACAGCAGGTGAAAAATCACGAAGCCTGACTACGGATGGAATTGGAGCAGCCACACTTTCAAATTGAGGGTGTGGAGACAGGGTTGAAGGGAGCCTAAAATGTGTGTCAAGAGGTCTGGCACTGGGTCCAGAGTCCATGGATCGTCTAGTAGGTGAAGCCCAAGAAAGAGGAACCAAATCTGTCAAGACCAGTAAGGAGTGATGAGGATCATTTTGCTTCCCGATAACTTTGCTTTCTGTATCACTTTGGATATTAGCGGAAAAGGAGGGAATACATACATGAGTCCCAGGGGCCAAGCGTGAACGAGTGTGTCTCGGTGATTCCCCTGAGCAGGGATGAGTGAGAAATAGCTGCTGCATTTGGTGTTGATCGGGCTGGCAAAGAGATCACAGCAAGGCTGTCCCCATTTGCGGAAGATCTGCTGTGCTACTTCCTGATTCAGAGACCACTCGTGAGGCATCAAGATTGCCCTGCTGAGCTTGTCTGCTATCACACTGGTTGTCCCCGGGATGTGCATTGCTACTAGAAAAAATTGGGAAGATATCATCAACTTCCAAACACGAATAGCCTCTTGACAAAGGGGGTAAGATCTGCTTCCTCCTTGTTTGTTTAGATACCATACCACTGACATGTTGTCTGATTGGATTGCTATCGTCCCTAGAGGAAGCAAGTCGTGAAGTGCTTGTAACACTAGAAGCACTGCTCTCATCTCTAGGACACTGATATGCAGGTGAGCCTCCTGATCTTGCCATGTGCCTTGGACAGCCCTGTCTAGATAATCCCCCACCCTATCTGTGAGGCATCAGTGGTCACAGTAGCAATGGGTTGGCGATGAAGGAATGGAGTGCCTGTTGTCAGCTGATCAGGTTGAATCCACCAATGAAGGTCCTTTTTGCAAGACTCTTATGAGGATAGGGTGAGAAAGAGGCAGTTGTTGAAAGGACCACTGGGAAGACAGACGCCACTGGACAATTTGCATGTGCAATCTGGCTAGAGGGACTAGAGTTATGATGGAGGCCATGGTCCCCAAGAGTTTCAGCACTGTCTTTGCCTTGACTTTCTGTAGATGAAGTAGACTGAGAATTTGTTGCCTGAGGTTTTGAATTCTGTGTGCAGGTAGACTAGCTAGAATGGCAATGGTGTCTATTTCTGCCCTATAAAAGTCACAAACTGAGAGGGCGATAAGGCAGACATTTCTCAATTTATTGTAATCCCCAGCTGGGAACAGAGCTGGATGGCCGAATCTCTGATTTGTAGGAGTAGGTGCCTGGTGGTGGCAGTCAGGAGCCAGTCGTCTAGGTACGTAAACATTTGGAATCCACGACGTCTCAGGTAAGCTGTCACCACTGCCATATATTTGGTTAACACCCTAAGGGCTGCGGTGAGACCAAAGGGCAAAGCATGAAATTGGTAATAGCTGGCTCACAGCCGGAAGCGTAAATGACTCCTCAATGCTCTGTCCATTTTTATATGGTAGTACACATCTTGGAGGTCTATGGAGCACATCCAATTGTCTTTCCCTAACAGAGGGAGTATAGACTAGTGTCACCATCCGGAACTTGGCCTTCTTTATGGATTTGTTTAGTTTGCTAAGGTCCAATATGGGCCTCCAGTCCCCTGTTCATTTTGGCACTAAAAAGAATCTGGAGTAAGTTCCGAATCCTATCTGGTCTGCGGGGACGGTTTGGATGACTCTCTTGGCAAGCAACTTTTGAACTTCTACAGTTGCTTGATCCCTGTGATTTGGTGGAACATCCAGGATCTTTTTGGGAGTGTGGAGTGGAAGAGGAAAGGGTATGGAGTAACCTCTGGTGATTAATCTTTGTACCCATTTGCCTTGGGTGATGTTTAGCCAGTCTTCTGGATACAAAGATAGGCGACCCCCGACTGACTCCAGAGAAGCGCAGCCAGGCCCCACATCAGGAACGCTGATAGGGACGGCCTTGAAACGAATTGCGGCCTCCCTAGTTTTGCGGACCCCCCTGCCTCTAGGGTGACGTCTACCATTAGCTCCTCCTCCTCTGCCTCTGAAGGAGGAGTCACCCTGTGCATCCGGGAAATATCTCTGGGACTTCTTGAACCACATCTTACCACCTCTCTGACCTTTGAGATATGGTCTAGAGGGGGCGGTAAAACATACTCCCAAGGCAGAGAGTTTTCCCTTCTTGATCACACCTGGTGAGTGTATCTTTTACTTTAGGTCCAAACAATGAAGAAAGGTCAAAGGAGGTGTTGGTAAGGGTAGTCTTGAAAGACTCCACAAAATTACATAAGCACATCTAGGAGTGCCTCCTGAGGAAAACTCCTAAACCCAATGCCCTGCTTGTTCCGTCTGCTGCACAGGAGATCAGCCTCCATGAGGCTGATCTCCTATGCAGCAGACGGAGATAAGCCTCATGGAGGAGTTCACAATGGAATTTAAGGTGGACAACTGAGCAGACACCTTCTCAGGGACTCCTTCAGTAGCTGTACCTTGAAGTGTATATCCTAACTCCTTGAGATCTCTTTGAAGCCTAGTAAAATGTGTGAGGTAGTTCAGCGATCTGAGAGTAAAAGCCGCTGAAGAAAAGATGCGCTTCCCGCATCTATCCATCGTTCCAGACTCCTTTTTCAGTGGATGGACAAATGAAGTCTCTGCTAGCTCCTTCTTAGTGGCCGCCGCCACCATCATGGCATCTACCGGCACAGCCTTGGACAAAAAAATCTCTCTCTTTCGGGGCAGATAGAAATTTATTGGGTCTTCTGGGAACTGGCTCCACGGCATCAGGAGTCCCCCACATCTTCTGACTAAACAGGTCTAATAGTTCAACAAAAGGTGGAGACACCCAAGAGGCTGAAGGTTGAGACCCAAAAGCCAGCAGATACACTGACTCCTTTTCAGAAGGGGTGACAGTGGGCAAGCCGCCTCGCTGCTTCAGATCACTAGGATGTCCACAAAGGAGACATCATCAGAGGACGACTTGGGGGACCCCCCTTCTGACTCCTCGAGGTCAGAGTCCGAAGTGATGGACTCATCCGGGGAGTCTACATGCTTCCTCTTACATGTCATCTTCCAAAGGGGCTCCTCAGAAGGGTACTCTGGGGAGGTCTCGGAAGACTGGGGGCCACTCAACGAATGCTCCTGAGGCTGCAGGTCTCTGCTGTTGAGAGATAGGTAGGTGCTGAGACAGAGGTCGGTGCTTGAGGGGGGGAGAGCTTCAGTACCCTTGCATGGAGCTGATGAGCGAGACAGCACACTCCTCATCATCTCAAAAGCAGATCTCGAGGAAACGGAGGAAGTCATCGGCTCCAGAGTGACCGGCTCCGAGATGGATGCAAGATCCGAGCTCACCCCAGCCAACACACTGAGAGGGAGGCTCGGAACCGATGAGGTTCGGGTCCAAGTGTCCCTGCTGGGGCTGACCGGTGAGCTTCGGCTCCTAGACACCACGGATGGCGACGAAGGTGTCGGAGCAGAGTTCTGCTCTGAGACAGCCATGAGGGGAGCTGGAACCGAGGGTTCCAGAACAAGTGGTGCCAAAAACTCTGGCTCTGAAGGCCTGACTCGGCTCGGAGGAGGAACCACAACAGGGAGAATGGACTCCGGTAGCTCCGGAACTGACTGGGTCAGAGCCAACAGCAATTTGGGCAAAGCAGACGACTTCAGCAGTCTAAGCACTACTCTCTCCACATCTTCCTCTGACAGGCTCTTGGGAGGATCTGGATGACAGGGTAGGCGATCTGGATCTCTCTAAAATTGGAGATCTTAAGGTTGGGGAGACCGGCAAAGGATCTCTTGACCGGCACCGATGCAATTTTTCAGTAGTCTGCTCCGAAGGGCTTGGGGCCGACACTGCAATGCCAACATCAACAACCTCGATCGGCTCAGAGGACAGTGGAGCTGAGGAGGTAGAAGTCCGGTCAAGTTTGGATAGTTTCTGAGGAGGTTCCGATACACCAATAGGCGTTGGAGAATGCCTCTTGGCTGACTTGACCTTCTCTTTTTTGGATGAATGTGATTTGGATGAAGATGAAAAACTCACTAAGTCTTCCACGAAGGAAGGCTTGAGGGGACCTTTCAAAATTAACTTGTTCTTCCGCTCCTGGAGAACTCAGGAGCTAAAGGAATGGCAGAATAAACAAGTTTCCTGCAAACGAATGGCTCCGAGACAATATACACAATTACTATGGCCATCCATAATTGACATCTTCTGAGAGCACTTTATGCATTTTTTGAAACCCGAAGGTTTGGGGTCTTCAGACTCTTTAGACATGTTGAACTAAATGGTTAGCTACATAATACAGCAGGTGCCGCACAAGCACAATGAGGACTAGGTCCTCTAACTCAAACAGACCTAGCTAAATAGGTTAAGTCGTAGGAAAGCCAGAAAATTAGTAGCAGGAAAAGTATAGAGCAAACAACACTGCACGCAAGACATACATTTCTGGAAACTAGAGCCCTGATATAAAAGTGAGAAAAACTGAAACAAGGCTCAAAAAACACTGCACACAAAATATATATATAAAAAAAATATATATATATATATATATATATAAAATATATATATATATACATATATATATATATATATATATATACTATAAAGCGAGAAAACGAGGTCCTAACTAAAAATGGACCAATGAAATATCAAGGTTAATATAAACTAGCACACAGGATACCAAAACGAGAACATGGGGCCAATGGCCAACAAGTTCTCAACCACTAATTTGAAGAGAAAAAAAAAACACTACTAACACTACTAAACACTATCTAATAAGATAACTAGCTATATAAATTGGTAAAGAGATAGAGAAAACTTTTAACTTAGCCACGGCCAAGCAAGAAGCACTTCTGAACTCGTAGACACGGCAAACGAGATCTGGGGATTGCATTAGTGCACTATGGGATACCTACCTAGCCATGAGCCAACTGAGAGACTTTGAGCTTTGTAAAAGGCCGAGTCGGAGCCAAGGGATCGGCTCCGAACCCATACGTAAGAATGAAGGCGAGATAGGACTACAGAACATCCACCAGTTTGGGACAAAAATAGGATATAAATGAACTTGAGAAAGAGAGAGTGCATAAATATTTGGGAAATGATAAAGGATCAACAATAAAACATGAACAAATGAAACTTAGTAAGGAGTACCTCAGAAGCCTTAAAATTAATCCTGTACAGTTTTGTACCTACCATAAATGTACATGTTCGAGTGTATACCCTGCTGCAGTCATCACACTTGGGTTATCCTGCCGTCAGGCGGTCCCGCAGTCGGCCCGAATTCCAAAGTCTTGGTCCGGCGTCGGTTGCTGTCGCTTCTTCCCTTACGTCAGAGCACCAGGGGTATATCAGAGGCATCCAACGCCATTTTCTTCAGTTTTTCTTGCCCCAGATGTCAGGTGCCCCTAATAGGTAGGCAAATATATATATATACACACATATAGCTATATGGAAATAGGCATATACCACAGAGATAGTATAGAATAGAGTGGTGGAGATAAGTTCAGCTAGTTCAGAGGAGATGGAGGGAGGGTAACCTAGACTGCAGCAGGGTATACACTCGAACATCTACATTTATGGTAGGTACAAAACTGTACTATGTTCATCGTGTTACCCTGCTGCAGTCATCACACTTGGGTAGAATCCCAAAGCTAAGGATGGGAGGTGGAGTCAAACAGGGTTAGAGGAGGCTAGAAGGCCTGCAAAACTGCAGTGGCGAAGCCAGCTCTAGTCTTAGAGTAAAGTGGTAACTGGTAATGTTTGGTGAAGGTGTGTACTGAACTCCAAGTTGCAGCTTCCAGAATATCCTTGGTTGGCACCCCCCTGAGGAAGGCTGTAGATGTAGCTGCTGCCCTGGTAGAGTGGGGCCTTATGGTAGCAGGAACTAGTTTTCCATGGTGGGTGTAGCAAAAAAACGTATGCAATGTCCTACCCGTTTGGAAATGGTCTGTTTTGAGATAGCCTTTCCTTGTGATGCTGTAGCATAGGATACAAAATGCTGGTCAGATTTTCTGAAAACCTTAGTTTTATCCAAGTAGTAATGTAGCTGCCTGTGAATGTCCAAGGAATGCAGGAGTCTTTCTCCTTTGTTCTGTGGATTTGGAAAGAAGGTGGGTAAATGGATGGTTTGATTTACAGCCATACTGGATACCACCTTAGGCATAAAGGAGAGGTTAGTTCGTACAGAAACTCTGTCTTGATGAAAAATGAGGAAAGGCTCTACTGCCATTAGTGCCTGAAGCTCTGAAACTCTTCTAGCTGAAGTATTTGCTAGCAGCAGGGCAGACTTCCATGATATAAACTTTAAGCCAGCTGAGAAAGCTGGCTCAAAAGGAGGTAGCGTGAGTTTTTCCAGAACAAAGTTGAGGTCCCAAGTAGGTGTTGGTGCTCTCCTGGGAGGCCTAATGTTTTTGGCCCCTCTGAGAAACTGCCTTAGGAGTGGATGTGCAAATAAGGGAGGATCCGTGTTGTAGTGAGCAGAAATAGCCGAGGCGTGGATTTTAATAGACGAAAAAGAAAGCCCTTTGTGTAACATCTCAGTTAAATATTGCAGAATCTGAGGTATGTCAGGCTGAAGGGTATTTTGGCCTTTAGCTTGGTTCCAGGCGCAAAACCTTTTCCATTTGCCTGAGTAGGCTTTGCTGGTGCTGAGCCTCCAGAATTAACATCCATAACAGCTTGTGAGAGAGGAGCTGGCTGGTTGCTTAGGTGATTTGCCATGCAGCCAAGTTTAAGGTTTTGAGCTGGCTGTGTAGAATCTGATTGCCTTGCTGAGTGAGCAGGTGGGTAATTTGTGGTAGAATCCATGGTGGGCCCTGGGCCATATTCCTTAATAGTGGGCACCAGTGCTGGCGTGGCCAGTCTGGGGCAATGAGTATCATTCGTGGTCTCTCCATCCTGACTTTCAGCAGCACCCTTGTGAGATGGGGTAATGGAGGAAAGGCATATACTGTTAGCATTTTCCAACTCAATGAGAGTGTGTCCACTTTCCAAGCTTGATGGTGAAAAGTCCTTGTGCAAAATTTTGTTAGCGGATAGTGTTGAGGGCTAGTAAACAGGTCTATGTCTGGGAGCCCCCATTTTTGAGCTATCTTTGCGAATACTTCTGGATCCAGTTTCCACTCGTGGGGATCCATGATGTTTCTGCTTAGGTAGTCTGCCAATGTGTTCTTTTTTCCTGGCAGGAATTGAGCTTGTAATTGAACTTGGTAAGCCAGTGCTGTGTTCCACAAGGTCATTGTTTGCCTGCATAGAGTGTAAGAGTGTGTACCCCCTTGTTAGTTTATGTACCACATTACTGTAGTGTTGTCTCTCCTTATGATAAGCTGTCCTGGATGTAAGAGGTCACTGAAGGCTGTCAGAGCATTTTGTACAGCTAGCATTTCTTTTTGACTGATGTGCAGATGCCATGAAGCCCAAGGCCTGCAGAATTTTTCTTGCAAGGCGTTGGGTCTTTGTTGCCATTGTTCTGAAGTATTGAGTTAATTGTAGTTGTTTGTCTGGCATCAGATAAGCCATCTGGGCCCCGTTGTATTCAAACTGGCACCCAGGAATGTCATATTTTGTGAGGGCACTAGTTTTGATTTCTTTTTATTTACTGTGTACCCTAGGCAACTTAGAAGATGTTTACAAAAGCCAGGTGTTGTAAGAGAATGTCCTTGCTTTCTGCTTGGATGAGACAGTCGTCCAGGTATGGGTATATTTGAATTCCTCTTTGCCTGCAGTATGCAATTACTGGTGCCAGGCATTTTGTGAAGACCCTGGGCGCAGTGGATAAGCCAAAGGGCAGTGCAGAGAATTGGTAATGGGTTGAACCTGCGAAACGGAGGTATCTTCTGCAATTTTGTCTGACAGGGACATGCAGGTATGCCTCCTTGAGGTCCAACGTTACTAGCCAAGCTTTCTTGCCCAACATGGGAAGAAGCTGCTATAGTGTTAGCATCTTAAATTTGGGTACTTGCAAGAAGGTGTTTAAAATTGAAAGGTCCAGAATGGGTCTCCAAGTATTGTCCTTTCTGGGGACTAGAAAGAGCCTTGAGTAAAATCCTTGGCCTTGCTCCTGTGTAGGTGCCAGTTGAATGGCTCTCATGTCCATGAGAGCTGTAATTTGTTTTTGTGCCTCTGCCCATTGATTTTGTGGCAGGTTTGGCATTCCTTTTATCCTTGGCAAGGTGTGGAAATGGAATCTGTATCCGTGTGAGATAATGTCTAGGACCCATTTGTCCTTTGTGACGATGTGCCAGTTGTCTGCAAAAAGTGCTAATTTTCCTCCAAAGGGAGCTGCCAAGAGAGTTTTGCTTGGCAGTTTGAGGTTTAAGTCATTGTGTTTGCCTTCTAGTAGTTTGGGACCTGTCTTCTCCTCCCTTCTGTGTTGCAGTGCCCCATTGGCGAGGTTTGTAAGGGATTTGTGCTTGTCCTCTGCCCCTTGGCCGCCTGTATTTACCCCTCTGTGGTCTGTCAGAAGCTGGAAAGGACCAATTTTTTGTTGGCCAATTTCTGCTAAAGCGTGGGGGCTGTACCTGTAAGAAATCTTTGACAGTCTGCATAGATTTTGCCTTATCCTCCATTTTCTTTAAAACCTCCTCTGCTTTAACCCCAAATAAGACATCCTGCTGTAAGAGTGCATCCAGTAACTTTGCTTTAACATGATCAGGCAAAGATTGTTCCTTTAACCAAGCAAGCCTACGTATAACAGACCCAGTAACAGCTGCTCTAGAGGAAGCTTCCAAGGCATCAAAACCACATTGTAAAGTATGTTTGCACACCTGTTCAGCTGCATGCAACAGATCTTGCATTTCCTTGAATTCAGACTGTTGAGGGTGCATACCATCTTTGTTTTATTTGAGACATTAGGAATTGCTGGTATTTAAGCATATGAAATTGACAATTTAGTGCTCTCATAGCTAGAGTAGCTGAGGTGTAAACCTTCTTCCCCCACATATCTAGTGCTCTGCAGTCCCTTTCTGAGGGTACAGGATTTTTAGCCATAGAAGCCTTAGCCCCTTTGGGACCCTGGGAAATTGTCTTTGGATCAGCAACAGGGCTTTAGTAAAGGAATTTGTGTGAGTCAGGCACTCTATAGTATCTATCTGGTTTGGCTGGAGCAGGAGGCAGAGAATCTGGATTTAGACTAGACTCTAAGAAAACATCATCCACAATGTCCAAAACTGGGGGATAGCAAGTGGTCTGTGCTGGGGGAGTAAAAGAAGAGTAGTCCTGACCTTCCCAGTGGAAATGTTCCCTCATGGTATGTAAGGTTTCCCCAAAGGAATAATCTTCAGGGGTAGAAGCTGAGGGAATGGAGTCTTCAGCATCAGAATCTTCATAAGGGGGAAAGGAGTAATCCTGTTCCTCAGAGGAGCCTGAGGAAACAGACACTTGATCAGAGGAGGCATAATCCTCCTCTTGTCTAGGCCTTTTGTCGGGGGGGGGGGGGGGGCTGATCAAAGAAATCCAATCTTCAGCCATTTTAAGCATCTGTTTCTTAGGCATAGGGCCTTGACCTGGAGACTGAAATGTAGGCTTTTTTGGTTTTAGAGGAGTCTTAAACTTAGCATAACATTTTATGGTGAGAGTAGTCGGTCTGAAGACACCTTCAGAAACCGAAGGTGCTTCTACAGCACCAGCTTCTCCTACTGCAATGTCGTTGGTAGGGCCTAAAGAAAATAGCTGCATCGGCCTAGAACTCTCTGCTGGGGGATCCGAAGCGGTCTGGGGATCCAATTCAGAGGTAGCCATGGGCTGCGTAGGCACCTCACTGAAAACCGGAGAACCGGCGACCGGCCCAGCCGAGGCCTCGGAGTCTGGCTTGGATCTAGGATGCCTGTCTTTACCTTTGCGTTTCTTATGCACGCCGGTAGTCTTTTGCTCCGAAGGCATAGTGTAATTAAATTTTCTACCGAAGTAGTGTCGTGCGAAATCAAAGCGTCGCTTTATAGTTCGCTTATTGAACCTAGCACAAAACAGACAAGCAGTGACGTCGTGGGCCTAGGCAAGGAATACAAAAAGAATAAAAGTCCTTATGAGGTATTTGCTTCCCACAAGAAATGCAATTGTTAACTTTTTCTGACATCGGACTGAGGCAAGAAAAGGTTCCCCAACGGGGTACTTAGCTTTGAAGACTTCGGACTGAAACTCGATTCGAAAATCTTAGGTGTCGGCCGACCGGCACTTGCGAACTGCTTCTGCTTCGGGCACCACGTGGCAAGAAAGACTGAAGAAAATGGCGTTGGATGCCTCTGATATACCTCTGACGTCAGGGAAGAACCGACAGCAAACGACGCCGGACCAAGACTTTGGAATTCGGGCCAACTGCGGGACCGCCTGACGGCAGGATAACCGAAGTGTGAGGACTGCAGCAGGGTAACACAATGAACATCAGCATTGACATCTAGGAACCAAATCTAAGCTTTACACCAATATGCTCTTCCTGTCCTAACTTACAGTTTTGGAGTGACTGACTGGCCCCAAAACATGCCGGAGAGATTAGAAAGGAAACCAAGGATGATGCTTCACACTCACCAAATAATTTATAAAAATTGATGCATACCAAGATTATATATTCCCCATTCTGAAGGAGGGATGGGCCTCCTTAAAATTGATTACATGTATAGATCTGCAATCGTGGGACTGCACACATCTGCCGACCTCATAAGACCCAAATGTAGTGAAAGATTTGAAAAATTAGGAGAATAAATCTAAGATGACTTCCCTGCTTAGGCTAGCAGAAGAATATAAGCATTAAGCAGAAATGATAATCAAACCAGAAGTAGATAAAAATCAAAAATAAAAAAAAGTAGATAAAAATCAGGGAGGAACTGAATGTGCCAAAAACAAAAGAAAGAATATAAGGTGAAGAACCAGATGAGAAGGCAAGAAATGTGGAAAAAGCATAAACACAGCTGCAAGTATAGAAAACTTCTGGAAGAACCTCATGATTATCAGGAATGAACGCAGGATTGGTTAAAGGAGAGGTGAATTTAAACCAAGAAAGGTTAATAATGGCGGCCCAAGTTAATGGGCAACATACACGTTGGTTTACAAAGTCCATTGAATATGTGGGAGAAATAGACAAACGTAGGTTTTGTAATCCGAACTGTAAACAGTTCCACACCTCATTCCTGACTGCGACATACTAATGGCGAAGGACTGTATACTGAAAGGCATAACAATATGGCGAGACACTTGCACTGGAGATTGTGCTAACAATATGGTACTGAAGTGGCTGAAAAACAGTGGAAATATGAGTCACAAAGCATCAAAGAACATGAAGTCTATATCACATGGGATCACCCATTACCAACAGTTCAAAAGATAAATGCTAGAAAACCAGATATAGTGGTCCAGGAAAAGAAGACAAAAGTAGCACTGATCATTGAAATCACCACACCCAGTGATTGTATGTGTCTGTACGCAGGACAGTGTAAAGTCATAAAATATCAGGATTTGCAAGCAGAAATGAGAACAATGTGGAAGAAAGATACGCAAACAGTTCTAATAGTAGTAGGAGCAATGAGTCTTATAAAAAAAGAGTCTACAGTCTTATTTAAATACGCTACCAATACATGTAACTCCATACGAATTGCAGGAGTCACTACTGGGCATACTGCAGATGCTGCGAAGAGCACTTTTGGCTGACATCAAAGTGTGAAACAATACTAATTTCATGAACTTTAATCGTACTTTGACTTGGGAATGGGGTCCATTCCTGTCATGGTATTAAAAACACAAAAGATTTGGAGAAATTAAAAAAGCATTAACCATTTGGCTTCACAGAACTAATGCACATTTGTGTGAAACAAACATTAAATAGCACAAAAACATTCCAAATTATCTGAAACAAAGCTGAAATGACATAGCTCTCAACTGTGCCCAGTTTGCTAATGCCTCTGATTTTGCATCATGATGTTGATTTGTTCCACACAAAATGTGTGCTTTTCTAATAAATAATGGAGGATTGTAGTCATTAAGCCCATACTATAATTTTAAACTTTATACTTTCTCTGTTGTGTCTTTCGGCTTTTCCCGGTTAGGGGTCGACACAGCGGAACTCCGGTCCGCTAATGATAGGTAGTTGATTTTTACGTGCCGAGTTACCAGCCCTGGCGCACAACCTTCAAAGAAGGTACACCCATTCACGCACGTCTCCACGCAAAAGACGCTTTAGCTGAGAATCGAACCGGACAGCGTCTTACTGTGAGGCGACAACGCTACCGCAGCACCACCACCGCGGGACCTAACTGTATAAAATTGTTTACTATTGAAATTCGGAATCAGCTTCAGTCATCGGTATAAAATGTCAACCTGAAATGCTGAGTTCGAAATTCCGAATAGTAAACCAATCCATGGTTCAATGTATTCAATATAAAAGGAGATGACATCACTCAACACCTGCTATGTACAGTAACGTACCGTTAAACTTTCCAGTCAATGGTAAGTTAATTCTACTATTTTGCAGAGGAGCTATGCTCCCCTGCACCCCCTGCAAATTAAATATACCAACTCTGAGATCGCACTACAGTGACTAAATGGGCTAATTCCCTGTTCCTCAGTGAATCTCGACCTCCCTTCACAGTCTTGGTATGCACATGCCAAAAGATAGTGCGCACCATGCAACTCGATTAAACCTGGTCGACCTATGCTGGTTTGATTTCCTGCCTCTTGTACATTGTGATTTCGAACACCGGCCGTTCGACTGACTGCCATTCAGGTAAAGTCATAGTACACGGCATAAAACTACCTATTTTATAACTGGAGATGTTCTTCCCAGCCCTCAGCCAAAAAGGGGCAACCACTGCCCAGTTGAACTACCCAGGTCAACAAAAGCAATAACTAAATAAGTAATGGCAAATAACGAAGTTTCAGATTTCATGTTCTTCAAAAATGCATGTTAATCCAAAAGCTTTTATTGTAGCAACTTTCTAAGCATATAAAAAAATATTTAAAATCTGTCCCCGATTCCTGTCCTTTGGCCCTCAGTTAAGTATTGTCTTTGTCTTGATTTTTGATCTAAAATGTCAAGATGTATTATTTTTTACCACAATTAGATGGGGGTTTTGAAGCATTTTTAATCACAATCAGATAAGATGTACATGAATTCTAGACAAAGCCCAAAATAACAGGTGGGTTGCAACATAGGACCAAAAACTGGAACAATTTTTAAAAATTTCTCTGAGTCACTTAAAAAGGTAATACAAAAATTGACATTGCATCAACATTTATTTTCTGAACAATGAGAATGAAACATTAATGTCCAGAATTACTGATTATAATCCTCATTGATTAACAGAAATATCAACAATTTTGTGAAGGATGTGGTAAAAATATGACAAAAAGTGCATTCTGCAAAGTTCTGGAAGGTTGAAAGTTACTTTTCCAACTGAAAAACTCCAAGAAATGTCTCTGATATCAGATATACTTCGTGCTGGTCAGGCTGGCATAATCTAGGAACATCTTCATTTTTTCTCACTGACTTGCAGATCTACATTATATCACTGTACTTGGACTCAAACATTAGTACCTTCGTGGTAGTTCTGCTTAAGGTGTCTGCTAGAGAATTTTCTTTTCCTGGTACAAATCTGGCCTGAAGTTGAATGTTGAGATTCAGGGCCACATTCCACAGGTCCAATGCCATCCGGCATAGAGGATATGAATGTGTACCTCCCTGTTTGTTGATGTACCACATGACTGTGGTATTGTCGGTCCTTAACAGCAGATGACCCTGTTGAAGGAGTGGTCTGAATGCCTGGATCGCATGTTTCACTGCCAGCATCTCCTTTAGATTTATGTGTAGATTCAGCTGGTCTTGGGTCCATAGGCCTTGAATACACTTGTCCACCATGTGTGCCCCCCATCCTAGGTCTGAGGCGTCCGTGGTGATGGTCTGGCTTGGATGAGGTTTGTGGAAAGGCAAGCCTCTGTTCAACTGACAGGCCTGAGCCCACCACAGGAATTCTTGCTTCAGGCATGGAATTATTGGAATCTGGGCTTCTAGACTGTGCTTGTGTTGAGACCATACATTCCTTAGGTACCATTGTAGCTTTCTCATATGCAGCCTGGCATGTGGAACCAATATTATGCAGGGTGCCATGTAGCCCAGGGCTTGCAGGATTTTCCTTGCAGTAAGCTGAGTTTGTGTTGTTAATGTCATGAAGTAGGCTGGTAGTTGCTTTTGTTTTTCTTCTTTGAGAAAAGCCATCTGAGTTGATGTATCCATGTCTGCACCCAAGAATGTTATCCTTTGGGATGGTACAAGTCTTGACTTTTGCATGTTGACTGTGTATCCCAAGGCTTGCAACAGTTGTATGACATTTTCCAAATCTTTTGTTAATTTTGCCATGTTGTCCGCTTATATTAGGCAGTCGTCCAGGTATGGGTAAATTTGTATTCCCTGAAGCCTGCAATGAGCAATTACTGATGCCAGGCATTTCGTGAATACTCTGGGCGCAGTAGATAAGCCAAAAGGCAATGCTGAGAATTGATAATGCTCTGATCCTGCAAGAAATCTGAGGTGTCTTCTGCCCAA